>NW_027522013.1:0-38239 GCF_052094955.1 Ictidomys tridecemlineatus
CTTGACACAAGAAACCAGTTTCAAGTTCTATCTCTATGGTTTGTTTGCTGTTGATGTAGCCCTAAGCAGAGACTGGCGAAAATCACTTTCATGGAAAGGGGTGGCCAAGCTTCCAAAAAACTACTGGTGGCCTGAAATATCAGCAAACATTTTTTCACCCAATCTTGATAATTATTTCAGGTAATCATCAGTACACCAAAACCAATTGGCTCACCAAATTTCGTTCTTCTAGGTTAAACCGTTCGTTTGCAGTAACCGTTTTCATTTTTAGGTTTCACTCAATGTTTTCTCCTATAGTGATACATGTATTTGGAACTCTAAAGCAAACACGGTTTGTGCTAGCTCTTTGAAACTTGACAAAATAAAGCAGTTTCAAGTTCTCTCTCTAAGGTTTGTTTGCTGTTGATGTAGCCCTAAGCAGAGACTGGCGAAAATCACTTTCATGGAAAGGGGTAGCCAAGCTTCCAAAAAACTACAGGTTGCCTGAAATATCAGCAAACATTTTTTTACCCAATCTTGATGATTCTTTCAGGTAATGATCAATACACCAAAACCACTTGGCTCACCAAATTTCCTTCTTGTAGGTGAAACCGTTCGTTTGCAGTAACCGTTTTGATTTTTATGTTTCACTCTCTTCTCTCCTATAAGGATACATGTATTTGGAACTCCAAATCAAACACGGATTGTGCTAGCTCTTTGAAACATGACACAATGATGAAGTATCAAGTTCTATCTCTATGGTTTTTTTGCACTTGATGTAGCCCTAAGCAGAGACTGAGGAAAATCACTTTCGTGGAAAGGGGTTGCCAAGGATCCATAAAACTACGAGTTGCCTGAAATCTCAGCGAACATTTTTTCACCCAATTTTGATGATTCTTTAAGGTAATGATCAGTACACCAATACCACTTGGCTCACCAAATTTCGTACTTCTAGGTTAAACCGTTCGTTTGCAGTAACCGTTTTCATTTTTAGGTTTCACTCTGTATTCTCCTATAGGGATACATGTATTTGGAACTCTAAATCAAACACGGTTTGTGCTAGTTCTTTGAAACTTGACACAAGAATCCAGTTTCAAGATCTATCTCTATGGTTTGTTTGCTGTTGATGTAGCCCTAAGCAGAGACTGGCGAAAATCACTTTCATGGAAAGGGGTGGCCAAGCTTCCAAAAAACTACGGGTTGCCTGAAATATCAGCAAACATTTTTTCACCCAATCTTGATAATTATTTCAGGTAATCATCAGTACACCAAAACCAATTGGCTCACCAAATTTCGTTCTTCTAGGTTAAACCGTTCGTTTGCAGTAACCGTTTTCATTTTTAGGTTTCACTCAATGTTTTCTCCTATAGTGATACATGTATTTGGAACTCTAAAGCAAACACGGTTTGTGCTAGCTCTTTGATACTTGACACAATAAAGCAGTTTCAAGTTCTATCTCTATGGTTTGTTTGCTGTTGATGTAGCCCTAAGCAGAGACTGGCGAAAACCACTTTCATGGAAAGGGGTTCCCAAGCTTCCAAAAAACTACGAGGTGCCTGAAATCTAAGCAAACATGTTTCACCCAATCTTGATGATTCTTTCAGGTAATGATCAGTACACCAAAACCACTTGGCTCACCAAAGTTCGTTCTTCTACGTTAAACCGTTCGTTTGCAGTAACCGGTTCATTTTTAGGTTTCACTCTGTTTTCTCCTATAGGGATACATGTATTTGGAACTCTAAATCAAACACAGTTTGTGCTATCTTTTGAAACTTGACACAATAAGGCACTTTCAAGTTCTATCTCTACGGTTTTTTTGCTGTTGATGTAGCCCTAAGCGGAGACTGGCGAAAATCCCTTTCATGGAAAGGGGTTGCCAAGCTTCCATAAAACTACGAGTTGCCTGATCTCAGCAAACATTTTCTCACCCAATCTTGATGACTCTTTCAGGTCATGATCAGTACGCCAAAACCACTTGGCTCACCAAATTTCGTTCTTCTAGGTTAAACCGTTCGTTTGCAGTAACCGTTTTCATTTTTAGGTTTCACTCTGTTCTCTCCTATAGGGATACATGTATTTGGAACTCTAAATCAAACACGGTTTGTGCTAGCTTTTGAAACTTGACACAATAAAGCAGTTTCAAGTTCTATCTCTATGGTTTGTTTGCTGTTGATGTAGCCCTAAGCAGAGACTGGCGAAAATCACTTTCATGGAAAGGGGTTGCCAAGCTTCCAAAAAACTACAAGTTGCCTGAAATCTCAGCAAACATTTTTTAACCCAATCTTCATGATTCTTTCAGGTAATTATCAGTACAACCAAAACCACTTGGCTCACCAAATTTCGTTCTTCTAGGTTAAACCGTTCGTTTGCAGTAACCGTTTTCATTTTTAGGTTTCACTCTGTTCTCTCCTATAGGGATACATGTATTTGGAACTCTAAATCAAACACGGTTTGTGCTACCTCTTTGAAACTTGACACAATAAAGCACTTTCAAGTTCTATCTCTGGTTTGTTTGCTGTTGATGTAGACCTAAGCAGAGACTGGCGAAAATCACTTTCATGGAAAGGGGTTGCCAAGCTTCCAAAAAACTATGAGTTGCCTGTAATCTCAGCAAACATTTTCTCATCCAATCTTGATGATTCTTTCAGGTAATGATCAGTACACCAAAACCACTTGGCTCACCAAATTTCGTTCTTCTAGGTTAAACCATTCGTTTGCAGTAATCGTTTACATTTTTAGGTTTCACTCTGTTCTCTCCTATAGGGATACATGTATTTGGAACTCCAAATCAAACACGGATTGTGCTAGCTCTTTGAAACTTGACACAATGAAGCAGTTTCAAGTTCTCTCTCTATGGTTTGTTTGCTGTTGATGTAGCCCTAAGCAGAGACTGGCGAAAATCACTTTCATTTTAAGGGGTAGCCAAGCTTCCAAAAAACTACGGGTTGCCTGAAATATCAGCAAACATTTTTTTACCCAATCTTGATGATTCTTTCAGGTATTGATCAATACACCAAAACCACTTGGCTCACCAAAGTTCGTTCTTCTACGTTAAACCGTTCGTTTGCAGTAACCGTTTTCATTTTTAGGTTTCACTCTCTTCTCTCCTATAAGGATACATGTATTTGGAACTCCAAATCAAACACGGATTGTGCTAGCTCTTTGAAACTTGACACAATGAAGAAGTATCAAGTTCTATCTCTATGGTTTTTTTGCACTTGATGTAGCCCTAAGCAGAGACTGACGAAAATCACTTTCGTGGAAAGGGGTTGCCAAGGATCCAAAAAACTACGAGTTGCCTGAAATCTCAGCAAACATTTTTTCACCCAATTTTGATGATTCTTTAAGGTCATGATCAGTACACCAATACCACTTGGCTCACCAAATTTCGTACTTCTAGGTTAAACCGTTCGTTTGCAGTAACCGTTTTCATTTTTAGGTTTCACTCTGTTTTCTCCTATAGAGATACATGTATTTGGAACTCTAAATCAAACACGGTTTGTGCTAGTTCTTTGAAACTTGACACAATAAAGCAGTTTCAAGTTCTATCTCTATGGTTTGTTTGCTGGTGATGTAGCCCTAAGCAGAGACTGGCGAAAATCACTTTGATGGAAAGGGGTTGCCAAGCTTCCAAAAAACTACGAGTTTCCTGAAATCTCAGCAAACATTTTTTCACCCAATCTTGATGACTCTTTCAGGTCATGATCAGTACACCAAAACCACTTGGCTCACCAAATTTCGTTCTTCTAGGTTAAACCGTTCGTTTGCAGTAACCGTTTTTATTTTTAGGTTTCACTCTGTTCTCTCCTATAGGGACACATGTATTTGGAACTCTAAATCAAACACGGTTTGTGCTTGCTTTTGAAACTTGACACAATAAAGCAGTTTCAAGTTCTATCTCTATGGTTTGTTTGCTGTTGATGTAGCCCTAAGCAGAGACTGGCGAAAATCACTTTAATTGGATGGGGTTGCCAAGCTTCCAAAAAACTACAAGTTGCCTGAAATCTCAGCAAACATTTTTTAACCCAATCTTCATGATTCTTTCAGGTAATGATCAGTACACCAAAACCACTTGGCTCACCAAATTTCGTTCTTCTAGGTTAAACCGTTCGTTTGCAGTAACCGTTTTCATTTTTAGGTTTCACTCTGTTCTCTCCTATAGGGATACATGTATTTGGAACTCTAAATCAAACACGGTTTCTGCTAGCTCTTTGAAACTTGACACAATAAAGCAGTTTCAAGTTCTATCTCTGGTTTGTTTGCTGTTGATGTAGACCTAAGCAGAGACTGGCGAAAATCACTTTCATGGAAAGGGGTTGCCAAGCTTCCAAAAAACTATGAGTTGCCTGAAATCTCAGCAAACATTTTCTCATCCAATCTTGATGATTCTTTTAGGTAATGATCAGTACACCAAAACCACTTGGCTCACCAAATTTCGTTCTTCTAGGTTAAACCATTCGTTTGCAGTAACCGTTTTCATTTTTAGGTTTCACTCTGTTCTCTCCTATAGGGATACATGTATTTGGAACTGTAAATCAAACACGGTTTGTGCTAGCTCTTTGAAACTTGACACAAGAAACCAGTTTCAAGTTCTATCTCTATGGTTTGTTTGCTGTTGATGTAGCCCTAAGCAGAGACTGGCGAAAATCACTTTCATGGAAAGGGGTGGCCAAGCTTCCAAAAAACTACTGGTGGCCTGAAATATCAGCAAACATTTTTTCACCCAATCTTGATAATTATTTCAGGTAATCATCAGTACACCAAAACCAATTGGCTCACCAAATTTCGTTCTTCTAGGTTAAACCGTTCGTTTGCAGTAACCGTTTTCATTTTTAGGTTTCACTCAATGTTTTCTCCTATAGTGATACATGTATTTGGAACTCTAAAGCAAACACGGTTTGTGCTAGCTCTTTGAAACTTGACAAAATAAAGCAGTTTCAAGTTCTCTCTCTAAGGTTTGTTTGCTGTTGATGTAGCCCTAAGCAGAGACTGGCGAAAATCACTTTCATGGAAAGGGGTAGCCAAGCTTCCAAAAAACTACAGGTTGCCTGAAATATCAGCAAACATTTTTTTACCCAATCTTGATGATTCTTTCAGGTAATGATCAATACACCAAAACCACTTGGCTCACCAAATTTCCTTCTTGTAGGTGAAACCGTTCGTTTGCAGTAACCGTTTTGATTTTTATGTTTCACTCTCTTCTCTCCTATAAGGATACATGTATTTGGAACTCCAAATCAAACACGGATTGTGCTAGCTCTTTGAAACATGACACAATGATGAAGTATCAAGTTCTATCTCTATGGTTTTTTTGCACTTGATGTAGCCCTAAGCAGAGACTGAGGAAAATCACTTTCGTGGAAAGGGGTTGCCAAGGATCCATAAAACTACGAGTTGCCTGAAATCTCAGCGAACATTTTTTCACCCAATTTTGATGATTCTTTAAGGTAATGATCAGTACACCAATACCACTTGGCTCACCAAATTTCGTACTTCTAGGTTAAACCGTTCGTTTGCAGTAACCGTTTTCATTTTTAGGTTTCACTCTGTATTCTCCTATAGGGATACATGTATTTGGAACTCTAAATCAAACACGGTTTGTGCTAGTTCTTTGAAACTTGACACAAGAATCCAGTTTCAAGATCTATCTCTATGGTTTGTTTGCTGTTGATGTAGCCCTAAGCAGAGACTGGCGAAAATCACTTTCATGGAAAGGGGTGGCCAAGCTTCCAAAAAACTACGGGTTGCCTGAAATATCAGCAAACATTTTTTCACCCAATCTTGATAATTATTTCAGGTAATCATCAGTACACCAAAACCAATTGGCTCACCAAATTTCGTTCTTCTAGGTTAAACCGTTCGTTTGCAGTAACCGTTTTCATTTTTAGGTTTCACTCAATGTTTTCTCCTATAGTGATACATGTATTTGGAACTCTAAAGCAAACACGGTTTGTGCTAGCTCTTTGATACTTGACACAATAAAGCAGTTTCAAGTTCTATCTCTATGGTTTGTTTGCTGTTGATGTAGCCCTAAGCAGAGACTGGCGAAAACCACTTTCATGGAAAGGGGTTCCCAAGCTTCCAAAAAACTACGAGGTGCCTGAAATCTAAGCAAACATGTTTCACCCAATCTTGATGATTCTTTCAGGTAATGATCAGTACACCAAAACCACTTGGCTCACCAAAGTTCGTTCTTCTACGTTAAACCGTTCGTTTGCAGTAACCGGTTCATTTTTAGGTTTCACTCTGTTTTCTCCTATAGGGATACATGTATTTGGAACTCTAAATCAAACACAGTTTGTGCTATCTTTTGAAACTTGACACAATAAGGCACTTTCAAGTTCTATCTCTACGGTTTTTTTGCTGTTGATGTAGCCCTAAGCGGAGACTGGCGAAAATCCCTTTCATGGAAAGGGGTTGCCAAGCTTCCATAAAACTACGAGTTGCCTGATCTCAGCAAACATTTTCTCACCCAATCTTGATGACTCTTTCAGGTCATGATCAGTACGCCAAAACCACTTGGCTCACCAAATTTCGTTCTTCTAGGTTAAACCGTTCGTTTGCAGTAACCGTTTTCATTTTTAGGTTTCACTCTGTTCTCTCCTATAGGGATACATGTATTTGGAACTCTAAATCAAACACGGTTTGTGCTAGCTTTTGAAACTTGACACAATAAAGCAGTTTCAAGTTCTATCTCTATGGTTTGTTTGCTGTTGATGTAGCCCTAAGCAGAGACTGGCGAAAATCACTTTCATGGAAAGGGGTTGCCAAGCTTCCAAAAAACTACAAGTTGCCTGAAATCTCAGCAAACATTTTTTAACCCAATCTTCATGATTCTTTCAGGTAATTATCAGTACACCAAAACCACTTGGCTCACCAAATTTCGTTCTTCTAGGTTAAACCGTTCGTTTGCAGTAACCGTTTTCATTTTTAGGTTTCACTCTGTTCTCTCCTATAGGGATACATGTATTTGGAACTCTAAATCAAACACGGTTTGTGCTACCTCTTTGAAACTTGACACAATAAAGCACTTTCAAGTTCTATCTCTGGTTTGTTTGCTGTTGATGTAGACCTAAGCAGAGACTGGCGAAAATCACTTTCATGGAAAGGGGTTGCCAAGCTTCCAAAAAACTATGAGTTGCCTGTAATCTCAGCAAACATTTTCTCATCCAATCTTGATGATTCTTTCAGGTAATGATCAGTACACCAAAACCACTTGGCTCACCAAATTTCGTTCTTCTAGGTTAAACCATTCGTTTGCAGTAACCGTTTACATTTTTAGGTTTCACTCTGTTCTCTCCTATAGGGATACATGTATTTGGAACTGTAAATCAAACACGGTTTGTGCTAGTTCTTTGAAACTTGACACAAGAAACCAGTTTCAAGTTCTATCTCTATGGTTTGTTTACTGTTGATGTAGCCCTAAGCAGAGACTGGCGAAAATCACTTTCATGGAAATGGGTGACCAAGCTTCCAAAAAACTACGGGTTGCCTGAAATATCAGCAAACATTTTTTCACGCAATCTTGATAATTATTTCAGGTAATCATCAGTACACCAAAACCAATTGGCTCACCAAATTTCGTTCTTCTAGGTTAAACCGTTCGTTTGCAGTAACCGTTTTCATTTTTAGGTTTCACTCAATGTTTTCTCCTATAGTGATACATGTATTTGGAACTCTAAAGCAAACACGGTTTGTGCTAGCTCTTTGAAACTTGACACAATGAAGCAGTTTCAAGTTCTCTCTCTATGGTTTGTTTGCTGTTGATGTAGCCCTAAGCAGAGACTGGCGAAAATCACTTTCATGTTAAGGGGTAGCCAAGCTTCCAAAAAACTACGGGTTGCCTGAAATATCAGCAAACATTTTTTTACCCAATCTTGATGATTCTTTCAGGTATTGATCAATACACCAAAACCACTTGGCTCACCAAATTTCCTTCTTGTAGGTTAAACCGTTCGTTTGCAGTAACCGTTTTCATTTTTAGGTTTCACTCTCTTCTCTCCTATAAGGATACATGTATTTGGAACTCCAAATCAAACACGGATTGTGCTAGCTCTTTGAAACTTGACACAATGAAGAAGTATCAAGTTCTATCTCTATGGTTTTTTTGCACTTGATGTAGCCCTAAGCAGAGACTGACGAAAATCACTTTCGTGGAAAGGGGTTGCCAAGGATCCAAAAAACTACGAGTTGCCTGAAATCTCAGCAAACATTTTTTCACCCAATTTTGATGATTCTTTAAGGTCATGATCAGTACACCAATACCACTTGGCTCACCAAATTTCGTACTTCTAGGTTAAACCGTTCGTTTGCAGTAACCGTTTTCATTTTTAGGTTTCACTCTGTTTTCTCCTATAGAGATACATGTATTTGGAACTCTAAATCAAACACGGTTTGTGCTAGTTCTTTGAAACTTGACACAATAAAGCAGTTTCAAGTTCTATCTCTATGGTTTGTTTGCTGGTGATGTAGCCCTAAGCAGAGACTGGCGAAAATCACTTTCATGGAAAGGGGTTGCCAAGCTTCCAAAAAACTACGAGTTTCCTGAAATCTCAGCAAACATTTTTTCAACCAATCTTGATGATTCTTTCAGGTAATGATCAGTACACCAAAACCACTTGGCTCACCAAATTTCGTTCTTCTACGTTAAACCGTTTGTTTGCAGTAACCGGTTCATTTTTAGGTTTCACTCTGTTTTCTCCTATAGGGATAGATGTATTTGGAACTCTAAATCAAACACAGTTTGTGCTAACTTTTGAAACTTGACACAATAAGGCAGTTTCAAGTTCTATCTCTACGGTTTCTTTGCTGTTGATGTAGCCCTAAGCAGAGACTGGCGAAAATCCCTTTCATGGTAAGGGGTTGCCAAGCTTCCATAAAACTACGAGTTGCCTGATCTCAGCAAACATTTTTTCACCCAATCTTGATGACTCTTTCAGGTCATGATCAGTACACCAAAACCACTTGGCTCACCAAATTTCGTTCTTCTAGGTTAAACCGTTCGTTTGCAGTAACCGTTTTCATTTTTAGGTTTCACTCTGTTCTCTCCTATAGGGACACATGTATTTGGAACTCTAAATCAAACACGGTTTGTGCTTGCTTTTGAAACTTGACACAATAAAGCAGTTTCAAGTTCTATCTCTATGGTTTGTTTGCTGTTGATGTAGCCCTAAGCAGAGACTGGCGAAAATCACTTTAATGGAAAGGGGTTGCCAAGCTTCCGAAAAACTACAAGTTGCCTGAAATCTCAGCAAACATTTTTTAACCCAATCTTCATGATTCTTTCAGGTAATGATCAGTACACCAAAACCACTTGGCTCACCAAATTTCGTCTTCTAGGTTAAACCGTTCGTTTGCAGTAACCGTTTTCATTTTTAGGTTTCACTCTGTTCTCTCCTATAGGGATACATGTATTTGGAACTCTAAATCAAACACGGTTTGTGCTAGCTCTTTGAAACTTGACACAATAAACAGTTTCAAGTTCTATCTCTGGTTTGTTTGCTGTTGATGTAGACCTAACCAGAGACTGGCGAAAATCACTTTCATGGAAAGGGGTTGCCAAGCTTCCAAAAAACTATGAGTTGCCTGAAATCTCAGCAAACATTTTCTCATCCAATCTTGATGATTCTTTTAGGTAATGATCAGTACACCAAAACCACTTAGCTCACCAAATTTCGTTCTTCTAGGTTAAACCATTCGTTTGCAGTAACCGTTTTCATTTTTAGGTTTCACTCTGTTCTCTCCTATAGGGATACATGTATTTGGAACTGTAAAACAAACACGGTTTGTGCTAGCTCTTTGAAACTTGACACAAGAAACCAGTTTCAAGTTCTATCTCTATGGTTTGTTTGCTGTTGATGTAGCCCTAAGCAGAGACTGGCGAAAATCACTTTCATGGAAAGGGGTGGCCAAGCTTCCAAAAAACTACGGGTTGCCTGAAATATCAGCAAACATTTTTTCACCCAATCTTGATAATTATTTCAGGTAATCATCAGTACACCAAAACCAATTGGCTCACCAAATTTCGTTCTTCTAGGTTAAACCGTTCGTTTGCAGTAACCGTTTTCATTTTTAGGTTTCACTCAATGTTTTCTCCTATAGTGATACATGTATTTGGAACTCTAAAGCAAACACGGTTTGTGTTAGCTCTTTGATACTTGACACAATAAAGCAGTTTCAAGTTCTATCTCTATGGTTTGTTTGCTGTTGATGTAGCCCTAAGCAGAGACTGGCGAAAACCACTTTCATGGAAAGGGGTTCCCAAGCTTCCAAAAAACTACGAGTTGCCTGAAATCTCAGCAAACATGTTTCACCCAATCTTGATGATTCTTTCAGGTAATGATCAGTACACCAAAACCACTTGGCTCACCAAAGTTCGTTCTTCTACGTTAAACCGTTCGTTTGCAGTAACCGGTTCATTTTTAGGTTTCACTCTGTTTTCTCCTATAGGGATACATGTATTTGGAACTCTAAATCAAACACAGTTTGTGCTATCTTTTGAAACTTGAAACAATAAGGCAGTTTCAAGTTCTATCTCTACGGTTTTTTTGCTGTTGATGTAGCCCTAAGAGGAGACTGGCGAAAATCCCTTTCATGGAAAGGGGTTGCCAAGCTTCCATAAAACTACGAGTTGCCTGATCTCAGCAAACATTTTTTCACCCAATCTTGATGACTCTTTCAGGTCATGATCAGTACACCAAAACCACTTGGCTCACCAAATTTCGTTCTTCTAGGTTAAACCGTTCGTTTGCAGTAACCGTTTTCATTTTTAGGTTTCACTCTGTTCTCTCCTATAGGGACACATGTATTTGGAACTCTAAATCAAACACGGTTTGTGCTAGCTTTTGAAACTTGACACAATAAAGCAGTTTCAAGTTCTATCTCTATGGTTTTTTTGCTGTTGATGTAGCCCTAAGCAGAGACTGGCGAAAATCACTTTCATGGAAAGGGGTTGCCAAGCTTCCAAAATACTACAAGTTGCCTGAAATCTCAGCAAACATTTTTTAACCCAATCTTCATGATTCTTTCAGGTAATTATCAGTACACCAAAACCACTTGGCTCACCAAATTTCGTTCTTCTAGGTTAAACCGTTCGTTTGCAGTAACCGTTTTCATTTTTAGGTTTCACTCTGTTCTCTCCTATAGGGATACATGTATTTGGAACTCTAAATCAAACACGGTTTGTGCTAGCTCTTTGAAACTTGACACAATAAAGCAGTTTCAAGTTCTATCTCTGGTTTGTTTGCTGTTGATGTAGACCTAAGCAGAGACTGGCGAAAATCACTTTCATGGAAAGGGGTTGCCAAGCTTCCAAAAAACTATGAGTTGCCTGTAATCTCAGCAAACATTTTCTCATCCAATCTTGATGATTCTTTCAGGTAATGATCAGTACACCAAAACCACTTGGCTCACCAAATTTCGTTCTTCTAGGTTAAACCATTCGTTTGCAGTAACCGTTTACATTTTTAGGTTTCACTCTGTTCTCTCCTATAGGGATACATGTATTTGGAACTGTAAATCAAACACGGTTTGTGCTAGTTCTTTGAAACTTGACACAAGAAACCAGTTTCAAGTTCTATCTCTATGGTTTGTTTACTGTTGATGTAGCCCTAAGCAGAGACTGGCGAAAATCACTTTCATGGAAATGGGTGACCAAGCTTCCAAAAAACTACGGGTTGCCTGAAATATCAGCAAACATTTTTTCACGCAATCTTGATAATTATTTCAGGTAATCATCAGTACACCAAAACCAATTGGCTCACCAAATTTCGTTCTTCTAGGTTAAACCGTTCGTTTGCAGTAACCGTTTTCATTTTTAGGTTTCACTCAATGTTTTCTCCTATAGTGATACATGTATTTGGAACTCTAAAGCAAACACGGTTTGTGCTAGCTCTTTGAAACTTGACACAATGAAGCAGTTTCAAGTTCTCTCTCTATGGTTTGTTTGCTGTTGATGTAGCCCTAAGCAGAGACTGGCGAAAATCACTTTCATGTTAAGGGGTAGCCAAGCTTCCAAAAAACTACGGGTTGCCTGAAATATCAGCAAACATTTTTTTACCCAATCTTGATGATTCTTTCAGGTATTGATCAATACACCAAAACCACTTGGCTCACCAAATTTCCTTCTTGTAGGTTAAACCGTTCGTTTGCAGTAACCGTTTTCATTTTTAGGTTTCACTCTCTTCTCTCCTATAAGGATACATGTATTTGGAACTCCAAATCAAACACGGATTGTGCTAGCTCTTTGAAACTTGACACAATGAAGAAGTATCAAGTTCTATCTCTATGGTTTTTTTGCACTTGATGTAGCCCTAAGCAGAGACTGACGAAAATCACTTTCGTGGAAAGGGGTTGCCAAGGATCCAAAAAACTACGAGTTGCCTGAAATCTCAGCAAACATTTTTTCACCCAATTTTGATGATTCTTTAAGGTAATGATCAGTACACCAATACCACTTGGCTCACCAAATTTCGTACTTCTAGGTTAAACCGTTCGTTTGCAGTAACCGTTTTCATTTTTAGGTTTCACTCTGTTTTCTCCTATAGGGATACATGTATTTGGAACTCTAAATCAAACACGGTTTGTGCTAGTTCTTTGAAACTTGACACAATAAAGCAGTTTCAAGTTCTATCTCTATGGTTTGTTTGCTGGTGATGTAGCCCTAAGCAGAGACTGGCGAAAATCACTTTCATGGAAAGGGGTTGCCAAGCTTCCAAAAAACTACGAGTTTCCTGAAATCTCAGCAAACATTTTTTTCACCCAATCTTGATGATTCTTTCAGGTAATGATCAGTACACCAAAACCACTTGGCTCACCAAAGTTCGTTCTTCTACGTTAAACCATTCGTTTGCAGTAACCGGTTCATTTTTTGGTTTCACTCTGTTTTCTCCTATAGGGATACATGTATTTGGAACTTTAAATCAAACACAGTTTGTGCTAACTTTTGAAACTTGACACAATAAGGCAGTTTCAAGTTCTATCTCTATGGTTTCTTTGCTGTTGATGTAGCCCTAAGCAGAGACTGGCAAAAATCACTTTCATGGAAAGGGGTTGCCAAGCTTCCAAAAAACTACAAGTTGCCTGAAATCTCAGCAAACATTTTTTCACCCAATCTTGATGACTCTTTCAGGTCATGATCAGTACACCAAAACCACTTGGCTCACCAAATTTCGTTCTTCTAGGTTAAACCGTTCGTTTGCAGTAACCGTTTTCATTTTTAGGTTTCACTCTGTTCTCTCCTATAGGGATACATGTATTTGGAACTCTAAATCAAACACGGTTTGTGCTAGCTCTTTGAAACTTGACACAATAAAGCAGTTACCAGTTCTATCTCTATGGTTTGTTTGCTATTGATGTAGCCCTAAGCAGAGACTGGCGAAAATCACTTTCATGGAAAGGGGTTGCCAAGCTTCCAAAAAACTATGAGTTGCCTGAAATCTCAGCAAATATTTTTTCTCCCAATCTTGATGATTCTTTCAGGTAATGATCAGTACACCAAAACCACTTGGCTCACCAAATTTCGTTCTTCTAGGTTAAACCGTTCGTTTGCAGTAACCGTATTCATTTTTAGGTTTCACTCTGTTTTCTCCTATAAGGATACATGTATTTGGAACTCCAAATCAAACACGGATTGTGCTAGCTCTTTGAAACTTGACACAATGAAGAAGTTTCAAGTTCTATCTCTATGGTTTTTTTGCACTTGATGTAGCCCTAAGCAGATACTGACGAAAATCACTTTCGTGGAAAGGGGTTGCCAAGCTTCCAAAAAACTACGGGTTGCCTGAAATATCAGCAAACTTTTTTTCACCCAATCTTGATGATTATTTCAGGAAATCATCAGTACACCAAAACCAATTGGCTCACCAAATTTCGTTCTTCTAGGTTAAACCGTTCGTTTGCAGTAACCGTTTTCATTTTTAGGTTTCACTCAATGTTTTCTCCTATAGTGATACATGTATTTGGAACTGTAAATCAAACACGGTTTGTGCTAGATCTTTGACACTTGACACAATAAAGCAGTTTCAAGTTCTCTCTCTATGGTTTGTTTGCTGTTGATGTAGCCCTAAGCAGAGACTGGCGATAATCACTTTCATGGAAAGGCGTAGCCAAGCTTCCAAAAAACTACGGGTTGCATGAAATATCAGCAAACATTTTTTTACCCAATCTTGATGACTCTTTCAGGTCATGATCAGTACACCAAAACCACTTGGCTCACCAAATTTTCTTCTTGTAGTTTAAACGGTTCGTTTGCATGAACCGTTTTCATTTTTAGGTTTCACTCTGTTCTCTCCTATAAGGATACATGTATTTGGAACTCCAAATCAAACACGGATTGTGCTAGCTCTTTGAAACTTGACACAATGAAGAAGTTTCAAGTTCTATCTCTATGGTTTTTTGCACTTGATGTAGCCCTAAGCAGATACTGACGAAAATCACTTTCGTGGAAAGGGGTTGCCAAGGATCCAAAAAACTACGAGTTGCCTGAAATCTCAGCAAACATTTTTTCACCCAATTTTGATGATTCTTTAAGGTAATGATCAGTACACCAATACCACTTGGCTCACCAAATTTCGTACTTCTAGGTTAAACCCTTCGTTTGCAGTAACCGTTTTCATTTTTAGGTTTCACTCTGTTTTCTCCTATAGGGATACATGTATTTGGAACTCTAAATCAAACACGGTTTGTGCTAGTTCTTTGAAACTTGACACAATAAAGCAGTTTCAAGTTCTATCTCTATGGTTTGTTTGCTGGTGATGTAGCCCTAAGCAGAGACTGGCGAAAATCACTTTCATGGAAAGGGGTTGCCAAGCTTCCAAAAAACTACGAGTTGCCTGAAATCTCAGCAAACATTTTTTCACCCAATCTTGATGATTCTTTCAGGTAATGATCAGTACACCAAAACCACTTGGCTCACCAAATTTCGTTCTTCTAGGTTAAACCGTTCGTTTGCAGTAACCGTTTTCATTTTTAGGTTTCACTCTGTTCTCTCCTATAGGGATACATGTATTTGGAACTCTAAATCAAACACGTTATGTGCTAGCTCTTTGAAACTTGACAAAATAAAGCAGTTTCAAGTTCTCTCTCTATGGTTTGTTTCCTGTTGATGTAGCCCTAAGCAGAGACTGGCAAAAATCACTTTCATAAAAAGGGGTTGCCAAGCTTCCAAAATCAACGAGTTTCCTGAAATCTCAGCAAACATTTTTTGATCCAATCTTAATGATTCTTTCAGGTAATGATCAGTACACCAAAACCACTTGGCTCACCAAATTTCGTTCTTCTAGGTTAAACCGTTCGTTTGCAGTAACCGTTTTCATTTTTAGGTTTCACTCTGTTCTTTCCTATAGTGATACATGTATTTGGAACTCTAAATCTAACACGGTTTGTGCTAGCCATTTGAAACTTGACACAAGAAAGCAGTTTCAAGTTCTATCTCTATGGTTTGTTTGCTGTTGATGTAGCCCTAAGCAGAGACTGGCGGAAATCACTTTCATGGAAAGGGGTTGCCAAGCTTCCAAAAAACTACGAGTTGCCTGAAATATCAGCAAAAATCTTTTCTCTCAATCTTGATGATTCTTTCAGGTAATGATCAGTACACCAAAACCACTTGGCTCACCAAATTTCGTTCTTCTAGGTTAAACCATTCCTTTTCAGTAACCGTTTTCATTTTTAGGTTTCACTCTGTTCTCTCCTATAGGGATACATGTATTTGGAACTCTAAATCAAACACGGTTTGTGCTAGCTCTTTGAAACATGACACAATAAAGCAGTTTCAAGTTCTATCTCTATGGTTTGTTTGCTGTTGATGTAGCCCTAAGCAGAGACTGGCGAAAATCACTTTCATGGAAAGGGGTTGCCAAGCTTCCAAGAAACTACGAGTTGCCTGAAATCTCAGCAAACATTTTTCAACCAATCTTGATGATTCTTTCAGGTATTGATCCGTACACCAAAACCATTTGGCTCACCAAATTTCGTTCTTCTAGGTAAAACCGTTCGTTTGCAGTAACCGTTTTCATTTTTAGGTTTCACTCTGTTCTCTCCTATAGGGATACATGTATTTGGAACTCTAAATCAAACACGGTTTGTGCTAGCTCTTTGAAACTTGACACAAAAAAGCAGTTTCAAGTTCTATCTCTATGGTTTGTTTGCTGTTGATGTAGCCCTGAACAGAGACTGGCGAAAATCACTTTCATGGAAAGGGGTTGCCAAGCTTCCAAAAAACTACGAGTTGCCTGAAATGTCAGCAAACATTTTTTCACCCAATTTTGACGATTCTTTCAGGTAATGATCAGTACACCAAAACCACTTGGCTCACCAAAGTTCGTTCTTCTATGTTAAACCGTTCGTTTGCAGTAACCGTTTTTCATTTTTAGGTTTCACTCTGTTTTCTCCTATAGGGATACATGTATTTGGAACTCTAAATCAAACACAGTTTGTGCTAACTTTTGAAACTTGACACAATAAGGCAGTTTCAAGTTCTATCTCTATGGTTTCTTTGCTGTTGATGTAGCCCTAAGCAGAGACTGGCGAAAATCCCTTTCATGGAAAGGGGTTGCCAAGCTTCCAAAAAACTACAAGTTGCCTTAAATTTCAGCAAACATTTTTTCACCCAATCTTGATGATTCTTTCAGGTCATGATCAGTACACCAAAACTACTTGGCTCACCAAATTTCGTTCTTCTAGGTTAAACCGTTCGTTTGCAGTAACCGTTTTCATTTTTAGGTTTCACTCTGTTCTCTCCTATAGGGATAGATGTATTTGGAACTCTAAATCAAACACGGTTTGTGCTAGCTCTTTGAAACTTGACACAATAAAGCAGTTACCAGTTCTATCTCTATGGTTTGTTTGCTGTTGATGTAGACCTAAGCAGAGACTGGCGAAAATCACTTTCATGGAAAGGGGTTGCCAAGCTTCCAAAAAACTACGAGTTGCCTGAAATCTCAGCAAACATTTTTTCACCCAATCTTGATGATTCTATCAGGTAATGATGAGTACACCAAAACCACTTGGCTCACAAAATTTCGTTCTTCTAGGTTAAACCGTTCGTTTGCAGTAACCGTATTCATTTTTAGGTTTCACTCTGTTTTCTCCTATAGGGATACATGTATTTGGAACTCTAAATCAAACACGGTTTGTGCTAGCTCTTTGAAACTTGACACAAGAAACCAGTTTCAAGTGCTATCTCTACGGTTTGTTTGCTGTTGATGTAGCCCTAAGCAGAGACTGGCAAAAATCACTTTCATGGAAAGGGGTGGCCAAGCTTCCAAAAAACTACGGGTTGCCTGAAATATCAGTAAAAAATTTTTTCACCCAATCTTGATGATTATTTCAGGTAATCATCAGTACACCAAAACCAATTGGCTCACCAAATTTCGTTCTTCTAGGTTAAACCGTTCGTTTGCAGTAACCATTTTCATTTTTAGGTTTCACTCAATGTTTTCTCCTATAGTGATACATGTATTTGGAACTCTAAATCAAACACGGTTTGTGCTACCTCTTTGACACTTGACACAATAAAGCAGTTTCAAGTTCTCTCTCTATGGTTTTTTTGCACTTGATGTAGCCCTAAGCAGAGACTGACGAAAATCACTTTCGTGGAAAGGGGTTGCCAAGGATCCAAAAAACTACGAGTTGCCTGAAATCTCAGCAAACATTTTTTCACCCAAATTTGATGAATCTTTCAGGTAATGATCAGTACACCAATACCACTTGGCCCACCAAATTTCGTTCTTCTAGGTTAAACCGTTCGTTTGCAGTAACCGTTTTCATTTTTAGGTTTCACTCTGTTTTCTCCTATAGGGATACATGTATTTGGAACTCTAAATCAAACACAGTTTGTGCTAACTTTTGAAACTTGACACAATAAGGCAGTTTAAAGTTCTATCTCTATGGTTTCTTTGCTGTTGATGTAGCCCTAAGCAGAGACTGGCGAAAATCCCTTTCATGGAAAGGGGTTGCCAAGCTTCCAAAAAACTACAAGTTGCCTTAAATTTCAGCAAACATTTTTTCACCCAATCTTGATGACTCTTTCAGGTCATGATCAGTACACCAAAACTACTTGGCTCACCAAATTTCGTTCTTCTAGGTTAAACCATTCGTTTGCAGTAACCGTTTTCATTTTTAGGTTTCACTCTGTTCTCTCCTATAGGGATACATGTATTTGGAACTCTAAATCAAACACGGTTTGTGCTAGCTCTTTGAAACTTGACACAATAAAGCAGTTTTAAGTTCTATCTCTGGTTTGTTTACTGTTGATGTAGACCTAAGCAGAAACTGGCGAAAATCACTTTCATGGAAAGGGGTTGCCAAGCTTCCAAAAAACTATGAGTTGCCTAAAATCTCAGCAAACATTTTCTCATCCAATCTTGATGATTCTTTCAGGTAATGATCAGTACACCAAAACCACTTGGCTCACCAAATTTCGTACTTCTAGGTTAAACCGTTCGTTTGCAGTAACCGTTTTCATTTTTAGGTTTCACTCTGTTTTCTCCTATAGGGATACATGTATTTGGAACTCTAAATCAAACACGGTTTGTGCTAGGTCTTTGAAACTTGACACAATAAAGCAGTTTCAAGTTCTATCTCTATGGTTTGTTTGCTGGTGATGTAGCCCTAAGCAGAGACTGGCGAAAATCACTTTCATGGAAAGGGGTTGCCAAGCTTCCAAAAAACTACGAGTTTTCTGAAATCTCAGCAAACATTTTTTCACCCAATCTTGATGATTCTTTCAGGTAATGAGCAGTACACCAAAACCACTTGGCTCACCAAATTTCGTTCTTCTAGGTTAAACCGTACGTTTGCAGTAACCGTTTTCATTTTTAGGTTTCACTCGATGTTTTCTACTATAGGTATACATGTATTTGGAACTCTAAATCAAACACGGTTTGTGCTAGCTCTTTGATAATTGACACAATAAAGCAGTTTCAAGTTCTATCTCTATGATTTGTTTGCTGTTGATGTAGCCCTAAGCAGAGACTGGCGAAAACCACTTTCAGTGAAAGGGGTTCCCAAGCTTCCAAAAAACTACGAGTTGCCTGAAATCTCAGCAAACATGTTTCATCCAATCTTGATGATTCTTTAAAGTAATGATCAGTACACCAAAACCACTTGGCTCACCAAAGTTCGTTCTTCTACGTTAAACCGTTCTTTTGCAGTAACCGGTTCATTTTTAGGTTTCACTCTGTTTTCTCCTATAGGGATACATGTATTTGGAACTCTAAATCAAACACAGTTAGTGCTAACTTTTGAAACTTGACACAATAAGGCAGTTTCAAGTTCTATCTCTAAGGTTTCTTTGCTGTTGATGTAGCCCTAAGCAGAGACTGGCGAAAATCCCTTTCATGGAAAGGGGTTGCCAAGCTTCCAAAAAACTACGAGTTGCCTGATCTCAGCAAACATTTTTTCACCCAATCTTGATGACTCTTTCAGGTCATGATCAGTACACCAAAACCACTTGGCTCACCAAATTTGTTCTTCTAGGTTAAACCGTTCGTTTGCAGTAACCGTTTTTATTTTTAGGTTTCACTCTGTTCTCTCCTATAGGGACACATGTATTTGGAACTCTAAATCAAACACGGTTTGTGCTAGCTTTTGAAACTTGACACAATAAAGCAGTTTCAAGTTCTATCTCTATGGTTTGTTTGCTGTTGATGTAGCCCTAAGAAGAGACTGGCGAAAATCCCTTTCATGGAAAGGGGTTGCCAAGCTTTTAAAAAACTACGAGTTGCCTGAAATCTCAGCAAACATTTTCTCTTCCAATCTTGATGATTCTTTCAGGTAATGATCAGTACACCAGAACCACTTGGCTCACCAAATTTCGTTCTTCTAGGTTAAAGCGTTCGTTTGCAGTAACCGTTTTCATTTTTAGGTTTCACTCAATGTTTTCTACTATAGTGATACATGTATTTGGAACTTTAAATCAAACACGGTTTGTGCTAGCTCTTTGACACTTGACACAATAAAGCAGTTTCAAGTTCTATCTCTATGGTTTTTTTGCACTTGATGTAGCCCAAAGCAGAGACTGACGAAAATCACTTTCGTGGAAAGGGGTTGCCAAGGATCCAAAAAACTACGAGTTGCCTGAAATCTCAGCAAACATTTTTTCACCCAATTTTGATGATTCTTTAAGGTAATGATCAGTACACCAATACCACTTGGCTCACCAAATTTCGTACTTCTAGGTTAAACCCTTCGTTTGCAGTAACCGTTTTCATTTTTAGGTTTCACTCTGTTTTCTCCTATAGGGATACATGTATTTGGAACTCTAAATCAAACACGGTTTGTGCTAGTTCTTTGAAACTTGACACAATAAAGCAGTTTCAAGTTCTATCTCTATGGTTTGTTTGCTGGTGATGTAGCCCTAAGCAGAGACTGGCGAAAATCACTTTCATGGAAAGGGGTTGCCAAGCTTCCAAAAAACTACGAGTTGCCTGAAATCTCAGCAAACATTTTTTCACCCAATCTTGATGATTCTTTCAGGTAATGATCAGTACACCAAAACCACTTGGCTCACCAAATTTCGTTCTTCTAGGTTAAACCGTTCGTTTGCAGTAACCGTTTTCATTTTTAGGTTTCACTCTGTTCTCTCCTATAGGGATACATGTATTTGGAACTCTAAAGCAAACACGTTATGTGCTAGCTCTTTGAAACTTGACAAAATAAAGCAGTTTCAAGTTCTCTCTCTATGGTTTGTTTCCTGTTGATGTAGCCCTAAGCAGAGACTGGCCAAAATCACTTTCATAAAAAGGGGTTGCCAAGCTTCCAAAATCTACGAGTTTCCTGAAATCTCAGCAAACATTTTTGATCCAATCTTGATGATTCTTTCAGGTAATGATCAGTACACCAAAACCACTTGGCTCACCAAATTTCGTTCTTCTAGGTTAAACCGTTCGTTTGCAGTAACCGTTTTCATTTTTAGGTTTCACTCTGTTCTTTCCTATAGTGATACATGTATTTGGAACTCTAAATCAAACACGGTTTGTGCTAGCCATTTGAAACTTGACACAAGAAAGCAGTTTCAAGTTCTATCTCTATGGTTTGTTTGCTGTTGATGTAGCCCTAAGCAGAGACTGGCGGAAATCACTTTCATGAAAAGGGGTTGCCAAGCTTCCAAAAAACTACGAGTTTCCTGAAATCTCAACAAAAATCTTTTCTCTCAATCTTGATGATTCTTTCAGGTAATGATCAGTACACCAATACCACTTGGTTCCCCAAATTTCGTACTTCTAGGTTAAACCCTTCGTTTGCAGTAACCGTTTTTATTTTTAGGTTTCACTCTGTTTTCTCCTATAGGGATACATGTATTTGGAACTCTAAATCAAACACGGTTTGTGCTAGCCCTTTAAAACTTGATAAAATAAAGCAGTTTCAAGTTCTATCACTGTGGTTTGTTTGTTGTTGATGTAGCCCTAAGCAGAGACTGGCGAAAATCACTTTCATAGAAAGGGGTTGCCAAGCTTCCAAAAAACTACGAGTTGCCTGAAATCTCAGCAAACATTTTTTTACCCAATCTTGATGATTCTTTCAGGTATTGGTCCGTACACCAAAACCACTTGGCTCACCAAATTTCGTTTTTCTAGGTTAAACCATTCGTTTGTAGTAACCGTTTTCATTTTTAGGTTTCACTCTGTTCTCTCCTATAGGGATACATGTATTTGGAACTCTAAATCAAACAAGGTTTGTGCTAGCTCTTTGAAACTTTACACAAGAAAGCAGTTTCAAGTTCTATCTCTATGGTTTTTTTTGCTGTTGATGTGGCCCTAAGCAGAGACTGGCGAAAATCACTTTCATGGAAAGGGGTTGCAAAGCTTCCAAAAAACAACGAGTTTCCTGAAATCTCAGCAAACATTTTTCACCCAATCTTGATGATTCTTTCAGGTAATGATCAGTACAACCAAAACCACTTGGCTCACCAAATTTCGTTCTTCTAGGTTAAACCGTTCGTTTGCAGTAACCGTTTTCATTTTTAGGTTTCACTCTGTTCTCTCCTATAGGGATACATGTATTTGGAACTCTAAATCAAACACGTTATGTGCTAGCTCTTTGAAACTTGACACAATAAAGCAGTTTCAAGTTCTCTCTCTATGGTTTGTTTCCTGTTGATGTAGCCCTAGCACAGACTGGTAAAAATCACTTTCATAAAAAGGGGTTGCCAAGCTTCCAAAAAACTACGAGTTGCCTGAAATCTCAGCAAACCTTTTTTGATCCAATCTTGATGATTCTTTCAGGTAATGATCAGTACACCAAAACCACTTGGCCCACCAAATTTCGTTCTTCTAGGTTAACCGGTCGGTTTGCAGTAACCGTTTTCATTTTTAGGTTTCACTCTGTTCTTTCCTATAGTGATACATGTATTTGGAACTCTAAATCAAACACGGTTTGTGCTAGCCATTTGAAACTTGACACAAGAAAGCAGTTTCAAGTTCTATCTCTATGGTTTGTTTGCTGTTGATGTAGACCTAAGCAGAGACTGGCGAAAATCACTTTCATGAAAAGGGGTTGCCAAGCTTCCAAAAACTACGAGTTGCCTGAAATCTCAGCAAACATTTTTTCACTCAATCTTGATGATTCTTTCAGGTAATGATCAGTACACCAAAACCACTTGGCTCACCAAATTTCTTTTTTCTAGGAAAACCGTTCATTTGCAGTAACAGTTTTCATTCTTAGGTTTCACTCTGTTCTCTCCTATAGGGATACATGTATTTGGAACTCTAAATCAAACACGGTTTGTGCTAGCTCTTTGAAACTTGACACAATAAAGCAGTTTCAAGTTCTATCTCTATGGTTTGTTTGTTGTTGATGTAGCCCTAAGCAGAGACTGGCGAAAATCACTTTCATGGAAAGGGGTTGCCAAGCTTCCAAAAACTACGAGTTGCCTGAAATCTAAGCAAACATTTTTTCACCCAATCTTGATGATTCCTTCAGGTAATGATCAGTACACCAAAACCTCTTGGCTCACCAAATTTCGTTCTTCTAGGTTAAACCGTTCGTTTGCAGTAACCGTTTTCATTTTTAGGTTTCACATTGTTCTCTCCTATAGGGATACATGTATTTGGAACTCTAAATCAATGACGGTTTGTGCTAGCTCTTTGAAACTTGACACAATAAAGCAGTTTCAAGTTCTATCTCTATGGTTTTTTTGCTGTTGATGTAGCCCTAAGCAGAGACTGGTGAAAATCACTTTCATGGAAAGGGGTTGCCAAGCTTCCAAAAAACTACGAGTTGCCTGAAATCTCAACAAACATTTTTTCACCCAATCTTGATGATTCTTTCAGGTAATGATCAGTACACTAAATCCACTTGCCTAACCAAATTTCGTTCTTCTAGGTTAAAACCGTTCCTTTGCAGTAACCGTTTTCATTTTTAGGTTTCACTCTGTTTTCTCCTATAGGGATACATGTATTTGGAACTTTAAATCAAACACGGTTTGTACTAGCTCTTTGAAACTTGACACAAGAAAAAAGTTTCAAGTTCTATCTCTATGGTTTTTTTGCTGTTGATGTAGCCCTTAGCAGAGAGTGGCGAAAATCACTTTCATGGAAAGGGGGTCCAAGCTTCCAAAAAACTACGAGTTGCCTGAAATCTCAGCAAACATTTTTTCACCCAATCTTGATGATTCTTTCAGGTAATGATCAGTACACCAAAACCACTTGGCTCACCAAATTTTGTTCTTCTAGGTTAAACCGTTCGTTTGCAGTAACCGTTTTCATTTTTAGGTTTCACTCTGTTTTCTCCTATAGGGATACATGTATTTGGAACTCTAAATCAAACACGGTTTGTGCTAGCTCTTTGAAACTTGACACAATAAAGCAGTTTCAAGTTCTATCTCTATGGTTTGTTTGTTGTTGATGTAGCCCTAAGCAGAGACTGGCGAAAATCACTTTCATGGAAAGGGGTTGCCAAGCTTCCAAAAACTACGAGTTGCCTGAAATCTAAGCAAACATTTTTTCACCCAATCTTGATGATTCCTTCAGGTAATGATCAGTACACCAAAACCTCTTGGCTCACCAAATTTCGTTCTTCTAGGTTAAACCGTTCGTTTGCAGTAACCGTTTTCATTTTTAGGTTTCACATTGTTCTCTCCTATAGGGATACATGTATTTGGAACTCTAAATCAATGACGGTTTGTGCTAGCTCTTTGAAACTTGACACAATAAAGCAGTTTCAAGTTCTATCTCTATGGTTTTTTTGCTGTTGATGTAGCCCTAAGCAGAGACTGGTGAAAATCACTTTCATGGAAAGGGGTTGCCAAGCTTCCAAAAAACTACGAGTTGCCTGAAATCTCAACAAACATTTTTTCACCCAATCTTGATGATTCTTTCAGGTAATGATCAGTACACTAAATCCACTTGCCTAACCAAATTTCGTTCTTCTAGGTTAAACCGTTCCTTTGCAGTAACCGTTTTCATTTTTAGGTTTCACTCTGTTTTCTCCTATAGGGATACATGTATTTGGAACTTTAAATCAAACACGGTTTGTACTAGCTCTTTGAAACTTGACACAAGAAAAAAGTTTCAAGTTCTATCTCTATGGTTTTTTTGCTGTTGATGTAGCCCTTAGCAGAGAGTGGCGAAAATCACTTTCATGGAAAGGGGGTCCAAGCTTCCAAAAAACTACGAGTTGCCTGAAATCTCAGCAAACATTTTTTCACCCAATCTTGATGATTCTTTCAGGTAATGATCAGTACACAAAAACCACTTGGCTCACCAAATTTCGTTCTTCTAGGTTAAACCGTTCATTTGCAGTAACCGTTTTCATTTTTAGGTTTCACTCTGTTTTCTCCTATAGGGATACATATATTTGGAACTCTAAATCAAACACGGTTTGTGCTAGCTCTTTGAAACTTGACACAATAAAGCAGTTTCAAGTTCTATCTCTATGGTTTGTTTGCTGTTGATGTAGCCCTAAGAAGAGACTGGCGAAAATCACTTTCATGGAAAGGGGCTGCCAAGCTTCCAAAAAACTACGAGTTGCCTGAAATCTCAGCACACATTTTTTCACCCAATCTTGATGATTCTTTCAGGTAATGATCAGTACACCAATCCCACTTGGCTCGCCAAATTTCGTTCTTCTAGGTTAAACCGTTCGTTGGCAGTAACCGGTTTCATTTTGAGGTTTCACTCTGTTTTCTCCTATAGGGATACATGTATTTGGAACTCTAAATCAAACAGGGTTTGTGCTAGGTCTTTGAAACTTGACACAATAAAGCAGTTTCAACTTCTATCTCTATGGTTTGTTTGCTGTTGATGTAGCCCTAAGCAGAGACTGGCGAGAATCACTTGCATGGAAAGGGCCTGCCAAGCTTCCAAAAAACTACGAGTTGCCTGAAATCTTAGCAAACACTTTTTCACCCAATCTTGATGATACTTACTTTCAGGTAATGATCAGTACACCAAGCCCACTTGGCTCGCCAAATTTCGTTCTTCTAGGTTAAACCCTTCCTTGGCAGTAACCGGTTTCATTATGAGGTTTCACTCTGTTTTCTCCTATAGGGATACATGTATTTGGAACTCTAAATCAAACACGGTTTGTGCTAGCTCTTTGAAACGTGACACAATAAAGCAGTTTCAAGTTCTATCTCTATGGTTTGTTTGCTGTTGACGTAGCCCTAAGCAGAGACTGGCGAGAATCACTTTCATGGAAAGGGCCTGACAAGCTTCCAAAAAACTACGAGTTGCCTGAAATCTCAGCAAACACGTTTTCACCCAATCTTGATGATACTTTCAGGTAATGATCAGTACACCAAGCCCACTTGGCTCGCCAAATTTCGTTCTTCTTGGTTAAACCTTTCGTTGGCAGTAACCATTTACATTTTGAGCTTTCACTCTGTTTTCTCCTATAGTGATACATGTATTTGGAACTCTAAATCAAACACGGTTTGTGCTAGCTCTTTGAAACTTGACACAATAAAGCAGTTTCAAGTTCTGTCTCTATGGTTTGTTTGCTGTTGATGTAGCCCTAAGCAGAGACTGGCGAGAATCACTTTCATGGAAAGGGCCTGCCAAGCTCCAAAAAACTACGAGTTGTTTGAATCTCAGCAAACACTTTTTCACCCAATCTTGATGATACTTTCAGGTAATGATCAGTACACCAATCTCACTTGGCTCGCCAAATTTCGTTATTCTAGGTTAAACCGTTCGTTGGCAGTAACTGGTTTCATTTTGAGGTTTCACTCTGTTTTCTTTTATAGGGATACATGTATTTGGAACTCTAAATCAAACAGGGTTTGTGCTAGCTCTTTGAAACTTGAGACAATAAATCAGTTTCAAGTTCTATCTCTATGGTTTGTTTGCTGTTGATTTAGCCCTAAGCAGAGACTGGCGAGAATCACTTTCATGGAAAGGGCCTGCCAAGCTTCCAAAAAAGTACGAGTTGCCTGAAATCTCAGCAAACACTTTTTCACCCAATCTTGATGATACTTTCAGGAAATGATCAGTACACCAATCCCACTTGGCTCGCCAAATTTCGTTCTTCTAGGTTAAACCGTTCGTTGGCAGTAACCGGTTTCATTTTGAGGTTTCACTCTGTTTTCTTTTATAGGGATACATGTATTTGGAACTCTAAATCCAACACGGTTTGTGCTAGCTTTTTGAAACTTGACACAATAAAGCAGTTTCACGTTCTATCTCTATGGTTTGTTTGATGTTGATGTAGCCCTAAGCAGAGCCTGGCGAGAATAACTTTCATGGAAAGGGCTGCCAAGCTTCCAAAAAACTATGAGTTGCCTGAAATCTCAGCAAACACTTTTTCACCCAATCTTGATGATACTTTCAGTTAATGATCAGTACACCAAGCCCACTTGGCTCGCCAAATTTCGTTCTTCTAGGTTAAACCGTTCGTTGGCAGTAACCGGTTTCATTTTGAGGTTTCACTCTGTTTTCTCCTATAGGGATACATGTATTTGGAACTCTAAATCAAACAGGGTTTGTGCTAGCTCCTTGAAACTTGACACAATAAAGCAGTTTCAAGTTCTATGTCTATGGTTTGTTTGCTGTTGATGTAGCCCTAAGCAGAGACTGGCGAGAATCACTTTCATGGAAAGGGCCTGCCAAGCTTCCAAAAAACTACGAGTTGCCTGAAATCTCAACAAACACTTTTTCACCCAATCTTGATGATACTTTCATGTAATGATCAGTACACCAAGCCCACTTGGCTGGCCAAATTTCGTTCTTCTAGGTTAAACCGTTCGTTGTCAGTAACCGGTTTCATTTTGAGGTTTCACTCTGTTTTCTCCTATAGGGATACATGTATTTGGAACTCTAAATCAAACAGGGTTTGTGCTAGGTCTTTGAAACTTGACACAATAAAGCAGTTTCAACTTCTATCTCTATGGTTTGTTTGCTGTTGATGTAGCCCTAAGCAGAGACTGGCGAGAATCACTTGCATGGAAAGGGCCTGCCAAGCTTCCAAAAAACTACGAGTTGCCTGAAATCTCAGCAAACACTTTTTCACCCAATCTTGATGATACTTACTTTCAGGTAATGATCAGTACACCAAGCCCACTTGGCTCGCCAAATTTCGTTCTTCTAGGTTAAACCCTTCCTTGGCAGTAACCGGTTTCATTATGAGGTTTCACTCTGTTTTCTCCTATAGGGGTACATGTATTTGGAACTCTAAATCAAACACGGTTTGTGCTAGCTCTTTGAAACTTGACACAATAAAGCAGTTTCAAGTTCTATCTCTACGGTTTGTTTGCTGTTGATGTAGCCCTAAGCAGAGACTGGCGAGAATCACTTTCATGGAAGGGCCTGCAAAGCTTCCAAAAAACTACGAGTTGCTTGAAATCTCAGCACACACTTTTTCACCCAATCTTGATGAAACTTTCAGGTAATGAACAGTACACCAATCCGACTTGGCTCGCCAAATTTCGTTCTTCTAGGTTAAACCGTTCGTTGGCAGTAACCGGTTTCATTTTGAGGTTTCACTCTGTTTTCTCCTATAGGGATACATGTATTTGGAACTCTAAATCAAACACGGTTTGTGCTAGCTCTTTGAAACTTGACACAATAAAGCAGTTTCAAGTTCAATCTCTATGGTTTGTTTGCTGTTGATGTAGCCCTAAGCAGAGACTGGCGAGAATTACTTTTATGGAAAGGGCCTGTCAAGCTTCCAAAAAAATACGAGTTGCCTGAAATCTCAGCACACACTTTTTCACCCAATCTTGAGTAAACTTTCAGGTAATGATCAGTACACCAATCCCACTTGGCTCGCCAAATTGCATTCTTCTAGGTTAAACCGTTCGTTGGCAGTAACCGGTTTCATTTTGAGGTTTCACTCTGTTTTCTCCTATAAGGATACATGTATTTGGAACCCTAAATCAAACATGGTTTGTGCTAGCTCTTTGAAACTTGACACAATAAAGCAGTTTCAAGTTCTATCTCTATGGTTTGTTTGCTGTTGATGTAGCCCTAAGCAGAGACTGGCGAGAATCACTTTCATTGAAAGGGCCTGCCAAGCTTCCAAAAAACTATGAGTTGCCAGAAATCTCAGCAAACACTTTTTCACCCAATCTTGATGAAACTTTCAGGTAATGATCAGTACACCAATCCCACTTGGCTCGCCAAATTTCGTTCTTCTAGGTTAAACCGTTCGTTGGCAGTAACCGGTTTCATTTTGAGGTTTCACTCTGTTTTCTCCTATAGGGATACATGTATTTGGAACTCTAAATCAAACACGGTTTGTGCTAGCTCTTTGAAACTTGATACAATAAAGCAGTTTCAAGTTCTATCTCTATGGTTTGTTTGCTGTTCATGTAGCCGTAAGCAGAGACTGGCGAGAATCACTTTCCTGGAAAGGGCCTGCCAAGATTTCAAAAAACTACGAGTTGTCTGAAATCTCAGCACACACTTTTTCACCCAATCTTGATGAAACTTTCAGGTAATGATCAGTGCACCAATCCCACTTTCCTCGCCAAATTTCGTTTTTCTAGGTTAAACCGTTCGTTGGCAGTAACCGGTTTCATTTCGAGGTTTCACTCTGTTTTCTCCTATAGGGGTACATGTATTTGGAACTCTAAATCAAACACGGTTTGTGCTAGCTCTTTGAAACTTGACACAATAAAGCAGTTTCAAGTTCTATCTCTATGGTTTGTTTGCTGTTGATGTAGCCCTAAGCAGAGACTGGCGAGAATCACTTTTATGGAAGGGCCTGTCAAGCTTCCAAAAAAATACGAGTTGCCTGAAATCTCAGCACACACTTTTTCACCCAATCTTGATGAAACTTTCAGGTAATGATCAGTACACCAATCCCACTTGGCTCGCCAAATTTCGTTCTTCTAGGTTAAACCATTCGTTGGCAGTAACCGGTTTCATTTTGAGGTTTCACTCTGTTTTCTCCTATAAGGATACCTGTATTTGGAACTCTAAATCAAACACGGTTTGTGCTAGCTCTTTGAAAGTTGACACAATAAAGCAGTTTCAAGTTCTATCTCTATGGTTTGTTTGCTGTTGATGTAGCCCTAAGCAGAGACTGGCGAGAATCACTTTCATGGAAAGGGCCTGCCAAGCTCCAAAAAACTACGAGTTGTTTGAAATCTCAGCAAACACTTTTTCACCCAATCTTGATGATACTTTCAGGTAATGATCAGTACACCAATCCCACTTGGCTCGCCAAATTTCGTTCTTCTAGGTTATACCGTTCGTTGGCAGTAACCGGTTTCATTTTGAGGTTTCACTCTGTTTTCCCCTATAGGGATACATGTATTTGGAACTCTAAATCAAACAGGGTTTGTGCTAGCTCTTTGAAACTTGAGACAATAAAGCAGTTTCAAGTTCTATCTTTATGGTTTGTTTGCTGTTAATTTAGCCCTTGCAGAGACTGGCGAGAATCACTTTCATGGAAAGGGCCTGCCAAGCTTCCAAAAAAGTACGAGTTGCCTGAAATCTCAGCAAACACTTTTTCACCCAATCTTGATGATACTTTCAGGTAATGATCAGTACACCAATCCCACTTGACTCGCCAAATTTCGTTCTTCTAGGTTAAACCGTTCGTTGGCAGTAACCGGTTTCATTTTGAGGTTTCACTCTGTTTTCTTTTATAGTGATACATGTATTTGGAACTCTAAATCCAACACGGTTTGTGCTAGCTTTTTGAAACTTGACACAATAAAGCAGTTTCAAGTTCTATCTCTATGGTTTGTTTGCTGTTGATGTAGCCCTAAGCAGAGCCTGGCGAGAATCACTTTCATGGAAAGGGCTGCCAAGCTTCCAAAAAACTACGAGTTGCCTGAAATCTCAGCAAACACTTTTTCACCCAATCTTGATGATACTTTCAGGTAATGATCAGTACACCAAGCCCACTTGGCTCGCCAAATTTCGTTCTTCTAGGTTAAACCGTTCGTTGGCAGTAACCGGTTTCATTTTGAGGTTTCACTCTGTTTTCTCCTATAGGGATACATGTCTTTGGAACTCTAAATCAAACAGGGTTTGTGCTAGCTCTTTGAAACTTGACACAATAAAGCAGTTTCAAGTTCTATCTCTATGGTTTGTTTGCTGTTGATGTAGCCCTAAGCAGAGACTGGCGAGAATCACTTTCTTGGAAAGGGCCTGCCAAGCTTCCAAAAAACTACGAGTTGCCTGAAATCTCAACAAACACTTTTTCACCCAATCTTGATGATACTTTCATGTAATGATCAGTACACCAAGCCCACTTGGCTGGCCAAATTTCGTTCTTCTAGGATAAACCGTTCGTTGTCAGTAACCGGTTTCATTTTGAGGTTTCACTCTGTTTTCTCCTATAGGGATACATGTATTTGGAACTCTAAATCAAACACGGTTTGTGCTAGCGCTTTGAAACTTGAAACAATAAAGCAGTTTCAAGTTCTATCTCTATGGTTTGTTTGCTGTTGATGCAGCCCTAAGCAGAGACTGGCGAGAATCACTTTCATGGAAAGGGCCTGCCAAGCTTCCAAAAAAGTACGAGTTGCCTGAAATCTCAGCAAACACTTTTTCACCCAATCTTGATGATACTTTCAGGTAATGATCAGTACACCAAGCCCACTTGTCTCGCCAAATTTCGTTCTTCTAGGTTAAACCGTTCGTTGGCAATAACCGGTTTATTTTTGAGGTTTAACTCTGTTTTCTCCTATAGGGATACATGTATTTGGAACTCTAAATCCAACACGGTTTGTGCTAGCTCTTTGAAACTTGACACAATAAAGCAGTTTCAAGTTCTATCTCTATGGTTTGTTTGCTGTTGATGTAGCCCTAAGCAGAGACTGGCGAGAATCACTTTCATGGAAAGGGCCTGCCAAGCTTCCAAAAAACTACGAGTTGCCTGAAATCTCAGCAAACACTTTTTCACCCAATCTTGATGATACTTTCAGGTAATGATCAGTACACCAAGCCCACTTGGATCGCCAAATTTCGTTCTAGGTTAAACCGTTCATTGGCAGTAACCAGTTTAATATTGAGGTTTCACTCTGTTTTCTCCTATAGGGATACATGTATTTGGAACTCTAAATCCAACACGGTTTGTGCTAGCTCTTTGAAACTTGACACAATAAAGCAGTTTCAAGTTCTATCTCTATGGTTTGTTTGCTGTGGATGTAGCCCTAAGAAGAGACTGGCGAAAATCACTTTCATGGAAAGGGCCTGCCAAGCTTCCAAAAAACTACGAGTTGCCTGAAATCTCAGCAAACATTTTTTCACCCAATCTTGATGATACTTTCAGGTAATGATCAGTACACCAAGCCCACTTGGCTCGCCAAATTTCGTTCTTCTAGGTTAAACCGTTCGTTGGCAGTAACCGGTTTCATTTTGAGGTTTCACTCTGTTTTCTCCTATAGGGATACATGTATTTGGAACTCTAAATCAAACAGGGTTTGTGCTAGGTCTTTGAAACTTGACACAATAAAGCAGTTTCAACTTCTATCTCTATGGTTTGTTTGCTGCTGATGTAGCCCTAAGCAGAGACTGGCGAGAATCACTTTCATGGAAAGGGCCTGCCAAGCTTCCAAAAAACTACGAGTTGCCTGAAATCTCAGCAAACACTTTTTCACCCAATCTTGATGATACTTACTTTCAGGTAATGATCAGTACACCAAGCCCACTTGTCTCGCCAAATTTCGTTCTTCTAGGTTAAACCGTTCGTTGGCAGTAACCGGTTTCATTTTGAGGTTTCACTCTGTTTTCTTTTATAGTGATACATGTATTTGGAACTCTAAATCCAACACGGTTTGTGCTAGCTTTTTGAAACTTGACACAATAAAGCAGTTTCAAGTTCTATCTCTATGGTTTGTTTGCTGTTGATGTAGCCCTAAGCAGAGCCTGGCGAGAATCACTTTCATGGAAAGGGCTGCCAAGCTTCCAAAAAACTACGAGTTGCCTGAAATCTCAGCAAACACTTTTTCACCCAATCTTGATGATACTTTCAGGTAATGATCAGTACACCAAGCCCACTTGGCTCGCCAAATTTCGTTCTTCTAGGTTAAACCGTTCGTTGACAGTAACCGGTTTCATTTTGAGGTTTCACTCTGTTTTCTCCTATAGGGATACATGTCTTTGGAACTCTAAATCAAACAGGGTTTGTGCTAGCTCTTTGAAACTTGACACAATAAAGCAGTTTCAAGTTCTATCTCTATGGTTTGTTTGCTGTTGATGTAGCCCTAAGCAGAGACTGGCGAGAATCACTTTCATGGAAAGGGCCTGCCAAGCTTCCAAAAAACTACGAGTTGCCTGAATCTCAACAAACACTTTATCACCCAATCTTGATGATACTTTCATGTAATGATCAGTACACCAAGCCCACTTGGCTGGCCAAATTTCGTGCTTCTAGGATAAACCGTTCGTTGTCAGTGACCGGTTTCATTTTGAGGTTTCACTCTGTTTTCTCCTATAGGGATACATGTATTTGGAACTCTAAATCAAACACGGTTTGTGCTAGCGCTTTGAAACTTGACACAATAAAGCAGTTTCAAGTTCTATCTCTATGGTTTGTTTGCTGTTGATGCAGCCCTAAGCAGAGACTGGCGAGAATCACTTTCATGGAAAGGGCCTGCCAAGCTTCCAAAAAAGTACGAGTTGCCTAGAATCTCAGCAAACACTTTTTCACCCAATCTTGATGATACTTTCAGGTAATGATCAGTACACCAAGCCCACTTGTCTCGCCAAATTTCGTTCTTCTAGGTTAAACCGTTCGTTGGCAATAACCGGTTTATTTTTGAGGTTTAACTCTGTTTTCTCCTATAGGGATACATGTATTTGGAACTCTAAATCCAACACGGTTTGTGCTAGCTCCTTTGAAACTTGACACAATAAAGCAGTTTCAAGTTCTATCTCTATGGTTTGTTTGCTGTTGATGTAGCCCTAAGCAGAGACTGGCGAGATCACTTTCATGGAAAGGGCCTGCCAAGCTTCCAAAAAACTACGAGTTGCCTGAAATCTCAGCAAACACTTTTTCACCCAATCTTGATGATACTTTCAGGTAATGATCAGTACACCAAGCCCACTTGGATCGCCAAATTTTGTTCTAGGTTTAAACGTTCATTGGCAGTAACCAGTTTAATATTGAGTTTCACTCTGTTTTCTCCTATAGGGATACATGTATTTGGAACTCTAAATCCAACACGGTTTGTGCTAGCTCTTTGAACTTGACACAATAAAGCAGTTTCAAGTTCTATCTCTATGGTTTGTTTGCTGTGGATGTAGCCCTAAGAAGAGACTGGCGAAAATCACTTTCATGGAAAGGGCCTGCCAAGCTTCCAAAAAACTATGAATTGCCTGAAATCTCAGCAAACATTTTTTCACCCAATCTTGATGATACTTTCAGGTAATGATCAGTACACCAAGCCCACTTGCCTCGCCAAATTTCGTTCTTCTAGGTTAAACCGTTTGTTGGCAGTAACCGGTTTGATTTTGAGGTTTCACTCTGTTTTCTCCTATAGGGATACATGTATTTGGAACTCTAAATCAAACAGGGTTTGTGCTAGCTCTTTGAAACTTGAGACAATAAAGCAGTTTCAAGTTCTATCTCTATGGTTTGTTTGCTGTTGATTTAGCCCTAAGCAGAGACTGGCGAGAATCACTTTCATGGAAAGGCTGCCAAGCTTCCAAAAAAGTACGAGTTGCCTGAAATCTCAGCAAACACTTTTTCACCCAATCTTGATGATACTTTCAGGTAATGATCAGTACGCCAATCTCACTTGGCTCGCCAAATTTCGTTCTTCTAGGTTAAACCGTTCGTTGGCAGTAACCGGTTTCATTTTGAGGTTTCACTCTGTTTTCTTTTATAGGGATACATGTATTTGGAACTCTAAATCCAACACGGTTTGTGCTAGCTTTTTGAAACTTGACACAATAAAGCAGTTTCAAGTTCTATCTCTATGGTTTGTTTGATGTTGATGTAGCCCTAAAAAGAGCCTGGCGAGAATCACTTTCATGGAAAGGGCTGCCAAGCTTCCAAAAAACTACGAGTTGCCTGAAATCTCAGCAAACACTTTTTTACCCAATCTTGATGATGCTTTCTGTTAATGATCAGTACACCAAGCCCACTTGGCTCGCCAAATTTTGTTCTTCTAGTTTAAACCGTTTGTTGGCAGTAACCGGTTTCATTTTGAGGTTTCACTCTGTTTTCTCCTATAGGAATACATGTATTTGGAACTCTAAATCAAACAGGGTTTGTGCTAGCTCTTTTAAACTTGACACAATAAAGCAGTTTCAACTTCTATCTCTATGGTTTGTTTGCTGTTGATGTAGCCCTAAGCAGAGACTGGCGAGAATCACTTGCATGGAAAGGGCCTGCCAAGCTTCCAAAAACTACGAGTTGCCTGAAATCTCAGCAAACACTTTTTCACCCAATCTTGATGATACTTACTTTCAGGTAATGATCAGTACACCCAAGCCCACTTGGCTCGCCAAATTTCGTTCTTCTAGGTTAAACCCTTCCTTGGCAGTAACCGGTTTCATTATGAGGTTTCACTCTGTTTTCTCCTATACGGATACATGTATTTGGAACTCTAAATCAAACACGGTTTGTGCTAGGTCTTTGAAACTTGACACAATTAAGCAGTTTCAACTTCTATCTCTATGGTTTGTTGCTGTTGATGTAGCCCTAAGCAGAGACTGGCGAGAATCACTTGCATGGAAAGGGTCTGCCAAGCTTCCAAAAACTACGAGTTGCCTGAAATCTCAGCAAACACTTTTTCACACAATCTTGATGATACTTACTTTCAGGTAATGATCAGTACACGAAGCCCACGTGGCTCGCCAAATTTCGTTCTTCTAGGTTAAACCCTTCGTTGGCAGTAACCGGTTTCATTTTGAGGTTTCACTCTGTTTTCTCCTATAGGGATACATGTATTAGGAACTCTAAATCAAACACGGTTTGTGCTAGCTCTTTGAAACTTGACACAATAAAGCAGTTTCAAGTTCTATCTCTATGGTTTGTTTGCTGTTGATGTAGCCCTAAGCAGAGACTGGCGAGAATCACTTTCATGGAAAGGGCCTGACAAGCTTCCAAAAAACTACGAGTTGCCTGAAATCTCAACAAACAATTTTTCACCCAATTCTTGATGATACCTTCAGGTTATGATCAGTACACCAAGCCCACTTGGCTGGCCAAATTTCGTTCTTCTAGGTTAAACCGTTCGTTGGCAGTAACCGGTTTCATTTGAGGTTTCACTCTGTTTTCTCCTATAGGGATACATGTATTTGGAACTCTAAATCAAACACGGTTTGTGCTAGCGCTTTGAAACTTGACACAATAAAGCAGTTTCAAGTTCTATCTCTATGGTTTGTTTGCTGTTGATGTAGCCCTAAGCAGAGTCTGGCGAGAATCACTTTCATGGGAAGGGCCTGCCAAGCTTCCAAAAAACTACGAGTTGCCTGAAATCTCAGCAAACACTTTTTCACCCAATCTTGATGATACTTTCAGGTAATGATCAGTACACCAAGCCCACTTGGATCGCCAAATTTCGTTCTAGGTTAAACCGTTCATTGGCAGTAACCAGTTTAATATTGAGGTTTCACTCTGTTTTCTCCTATAGGGATACATGTATTTGGAACTCTAAATCCAACACGGTTTGTGCTAGCTCTTTGAAACTTGACACAATAAAGCAGTTTCAAGTTCTATCTCTATGGTTTGTTTGCTGTTGATGTAGCCCTAAGAAGAGACTGGCGAAAATCACTTTCATGGAAAGGGCCTGCCAAGCTTCCAAAAAACTACGAGTTGCCTGAAATCTCAGCAAACACTTTTTCACCCAATCTTGATGATACTTTCAGGTAATGATCAGTACACCAAGCCCACTTGGCTCGCCAAATTTCGTTCTTCTAGGTTAAACCGTTCGTTGGCAGTAACCGGTTTCATTTTGAGGTTTCACTCTGTTTCTCCTATAGGGATACATGTATTTGGAACTCTAAATCAAACAGGGTTTGTGCTAGGTCTTTGAACTTGACACAATAAAGCAGTTTCAACTTCTATCTCTATGGTTTGTTTGCTGTTGATGTAGCCCTAAGAGAGACTGGCGAGAATCACTTGCATGGAAAGGGCCTGCCAAGCTTCCAAAAAACTACGAGTTGCCTGAAATCTCAGCAAACACTTTTTCACCCAATCTTTGATGATACTTACTTTCAGGTAATGATCAGTACACCAAGCCCACTTGGCTCGCCAAATTTCGTTCTTCTAGGTTAAACCCTTCCTTGGCAGTAACCGGTTTCATTTTGAGGTTTCACTCTGTTTTCTCCTATAGGGATACATGTATTTGGAATCTAAATTAAACAAGGTTTGTGCTAGCTCTTTGTAACTTGACACAAAAAAGCAGTTTCAACTTCTATCTCTATGGTTTGTTTGCTGTTGATGTAGCCCTAAGCAGAGACTGGCGAGAATCACTTTCATGGGAAGGGCCTGCCAAGCTTCCAAAAAACTACGAGTTGCCTGAAATCTCAGCAAACACTTTTTCACCCAATTCTTGATGATACTTTCAGGTAATGATCAGTACACCAAGCCCACTTGGATCGCCAAATTTCGTTCTAGGTTAAACCGTTCATTGGCAGTAACCAGTTTAATATTGAGGTTTCACTCTGTTTCTCCTATAGGGATACATGTATTTGGAACTCTAAATCCAACACGGTTTGTGCTAGCTCTTTGAAACTTGACACAATAAAGCAGTTTCAAGTTCTATCTCTATGGTTTGTTTGCTGTTGATGTAGCCCTAAGCAGAGACTGGCGAAAATCACTTTCATGGAAAGGGCCTGCCAAGCTTCCAAAAAACTACGAGTTGCCTGAAATCTCAGCAAACACTTTTTCACCCAATCTTGATGATACTTTCAGGTAATGATCAGTACACCAAGCCCACTTGGCTCGCAAATTTCGTTCTTCTAGGTTTAACCGTTCGTTGGCAGTAACCGGTTTCATTTTGAGGTTTCACTCTGTTTTCTCCTATAGGGATACATGTATTTGGAACTCTAAATCAAACAGGGTTTGTGCTAGGTCATTGAAACTTGACACAATAAAGCAGTTTCAACGTCTATCTCTATGCTTTGTTTGCTGTTTATGTAGCCCTAAGCAGAGACTGGCGAGAATCACTTGCATGGAAAGGGCCTGCCAAGCTTCCAAAAAACTACGAGTTGCCTGAAATCTCAGCAAACACTTTTTCACCCAATCTTGATGATACTTTCAGGTAATGATCAGTACACCAATCCCACTTGGCTCGCCAAATTTCGTTTTTCTAGGTTAAACCCTTCGTTGGCAGTAACCGGTTTCATTTTGAGGTTTCACTCTGTTTTCTCCTATAGGGCTACATGTATTCGGCACTCTAAATCCAACACGGTTTGTGCTAGCTTTTTGAAACTTGACACAATAAAGCAGTTTCAAGTTCTATCTCTATGGTTTGTTTGCTGTTGATGTAGCCCTAAGCAGAGACTGGCGAGAATCACTTTCATTGAAAGGGCCTGCCAAGCTTCCAAAAAACTACGAGTTGCCTGAAATCTCAGCAAACACTTTTTCACCCAATCTTGATGATACTTTCAGGTAATGATCAGTACACGAAGCCCACTTGGCTCGCCAAATTTCGTTCTTCTAGGTTAAACCGTTCGTTGGCAGTAACCGGTTTCATTTTGAGGTTTCACTCTGTTTTCTCCTATAGGGATACATGTATTTGGAACTCTAAATCAACACGGTTTGTGCTAGCTCTTTGAAACTTGACACAATAAAGCAGTTTCAAGTTCTATCTCTATGGTTTGTTTGCTGTTGATGTAGCCCTAACGAGACTGGTGCGAGGGAATCACTTTCATGGAAAGGGCCTGCAATCTTCCAAAAAACTAACGAGTTG
>NW_027522014.1:0-38198 GCF_052094955.1 Ictidomys tridecemlineatus
AGTCTGCATCATCTTCTCTCTGTAACGGTCCTTCTGGACCCCAGTATCTCACTTCTGCTTACGGTATCAGTTCTTCTGCACACCAGTCTCCATCCTCTGCTCTCTGTAGCATTCCTTCTGCACCTCAGTCTCCAATCTCTGCTCTCTGTATCAGTCTTTCTGCACCCCTGTTTCCAAACTCTGCTCTCTGAAACAGTCCTTCTGCACCTCAGTATTCAAAAACTGCTTTCTGCAACAGTCCTTCTACACCCCAGTTTCCAAACTCTGCTCCCTGGAACAGTCCTTCTATACCCCAGTCTCCATAATCTGCTCTCTGCAATGATCCTTCTACACCTCAGTCTCCAACGTCTGCTCTGCAAGTCTCTCTGCAACACAGTCTCCAAACTCTGCTCTCTGGAATATACTTCTGTAACCCAGTTTCACATTTTTCTCTCTGTAACATTCCTTCTGTGCCCCAGTCTCCAACCTCTGGTCTCTGCAATGGTCCCTCTGCACCCCAGTCTCCAACCTTATTCTCAAAAACGGTTCTTCTGTACCACAGTCTTCAACCACTGTTCTCTGTAAGGGTCCTTCTTCACCCCAGTCTCCAAACTCTGCTTTCTTTATCAGTGCTTCTTCACCCCAGTCTCCAAACTCTGCTTTCTGTATCAGTGCTTCTGCACCACAGTCTCCAAACTCTGCTCTCTGTAGCAGTCCGTCTGCACCTGACTCTGCAACCTCTACTCTCTGCAACAATCCTTCTTCACCCAGACTTCCACCTCTACTCTCTGTAACAGTCCTTCTGTACTGCAGTCTCCAACCTCTGCTCTCTGTAACGGTCCTTCTGCACCCGAGTCTCTAAACTCTGCATTATGTATCAGTCATTCTTCACCCCAGTCTCCAACCTCTGCTCTCTGTAACAGTCCTTCTGCACCTCAGACTCCAACCTCTGATCTCTGCAACAGTTCTACTGCGCCTCGATCTCCAACCTCTACTCTATGCAACATTCCTTATGCAACTCAGTGTCCAAACTCTGCTCTCTGTAAGATCCTTCTGAAACCCAGTCTCCAACCTCTGCTTTCTGCAGTGATCCTTCTGCACCCTAGTCTTCAATCTCTAATCTCTACAATAGTTACTCTGCACCCGAGTCTGAAACCTCTGCTCTCTGTAACAGTCCTTCTGTACCGTAGTCTCCAAACTCTGTTCGCTGTAAGGGTTCTTCTGCACCACATTCTCCAACCTCTTCTTTCTGTATCAGTCTTATTGCACCACATTTTCGAAACTCTGCTGTCTGTATGAGTCCTTCTGCACCTCAGACTGAAACCTCTGCTCTCTGCAATAGTCTATATGCACCCGAGTCTCTAATTTCTGCTCTCTGCAACATTCCATCTGCACCCCAGTCTCCAACCTCTGCTTTCTGCAATGGTCCTTCTTCACCTCAAACTCAAACCTCTGTTCTCTGCAACAGTCCTTCTACACCCCAGTCTCCATACTCTCCTCACACCACCAATCCTTCTGCACCCAAATCTCCAAAATCTGCTCTCTGCAACAGTCCTTCTCTACCTCAATCTCCAAACTCTGCTCTGCAACTGTCTTTCGGCACCCCATTCTCCAACCTCTGCTTTCTGTATCAGTCCTTCTGCACCCCAGTAACCAACCTCTGCTCTCTTTACAGTCTTTCTTCACCTCAGTTTCCAACCTCTGCTTTCTGCAACATTCCTTCTGCACCCCAGTCTCTAACCAGTGCTCTTTGTAAAAGTCCTTCTGCACCGCAGTCTCCCACCTCTTTTTTTTGTATCGATCCTTCTTCAGCCCAGTCTCCACCTCTACTCTCTTCAACGATTCTTCTGCAACTCAGTCTCCAACTTCTGCTCTCTTTAACTATCCTTCTGCACCCCAGTCTCCAACCTCTGCTCTCTGTAACTGGTTTTCTGCACCTCAGAATTCAACCTCTGCTCTCTGCAACGATCCTTATGCACCCCAGTCTCCAAAATCTGCTCTTTCCAACAGTCCTTCTCAAACAGAGTCTACAACCTCTGCTTTCAACCTCTGCTGCAACCCAGTCTCCAACATCTTTTCTCTGCATCAGTCCTTGTAATCCCCAGTCTCAAACCTCCGCTCTCTGTAATAGTCCTTTTGTCCCGCAGTCTCCAAACTCTGTTCTCTTTAACGGTCCTTCTGCACCACAGTCTCAAACCTCTGCATTCTGTATAAGTCCTTCTGAACAACGGTTTCCAACCTCTGCTCTCTTTAAAAGTCCTTCTACACCTCTGTCTCCAACATCGGAACTCTGCAACCTTACTTCTGCACCCCATTCTATAACAACTGCTCTCTGTAACAGTCCTTCTGCACCTTATTCTCTAACCTCTGCTCTCTGCAACAGTCCTTCTGTACCACAGTCTCCAAACTCTGCTCTCTGTAACGGTCCTTCTGCACCCCAGTCTCAACATCTGCTTTCTGTATCAGTAATTCTGCACCCCAGTCTCCAAACGTTGCTCTCTGTAACATTCTTTCTGCACCTCAGTCTCCAACATCTGCTCTCTGTGACAGTTCTTCTGCACCCCAGTTTCCAACATCTGCACTCTGAAACAGTTTTTCTATAAACCATTCTTCCACCTCTGCTCTCTGTAACAGTCCTCCTTTATTGCAGTCTCCAAACACTGCTCTTTGCAACGATCCTTCTGCATCCTAGTCTCCAAACTCTGCTTTCTGTATCAGTTCTTCTGAACACCAGTCTCCAACCTCTGCTCTCTGTAACAGTCCTTCTGCAACTCAGTCTCCAAATTCTGCTCTCTGCAACAGTCCTTCTGCACCCAAGTCTACAACACCTGCTCTCTGCAAAAGTCCTTCTTAACCCCATTCTCCAAACTCTGCTATCTGCAACATTTCTTCGGCATCCAAGAATCCAACCTCTGCTCTCTGTAACAATCCTTCTTAACCTCTGTATCCAACACTGCTCTCTGCAATGGTCCTTCTGCAACTCTGTATCCACCCTCTACTCTCTGTAACAGTCCTTCTGCACCTCAGTCTCCAACCTCTACTCTCTGTACAATCCTTCTGCAACCCAGTCTCCAAACTCTGCCCTCTGAAACAGTCGTTCTGCATTTCTTCACCAAACTCTGATCTCTGTAACAGGCCTTCTGCACCGCAGTCTTTAACCTCTGTTCTCTGTAACAGTCCTTCTGCACCACAGTCTCAAACCTCTGCTCTCTACAAAGATCCTTCTGCACCCCAGTCTCCAACATCTGTAATCTCCAACAGTCCTTCTGCACCTCAGTCTGAAAACTTAGTTCTCTGTAACGATCTTTCTGCACCCCAGTCTCCAAACTCTGCTCTCTCTATCAGTCCTGTTTCACCTCAGTCTCTAAACTCTGCCCTCTGTAAGATCCTTCTGCAACCCTGTCTCTAAACTCTGCTCTCTGTAACAGTAATTCTGCACCCCAGTCTCCAACCTCTGCTCTCTGTCACAGTCTTTCTAAACCCCAGTTTCCAATCTCTGCTCTCTGCAACAGTCCTTTGGCACCCAGGATCCACCTTCTCTTCTCTGTAACAATCCTTCTGCACCTTAGTTCCCAAACACTGACCTCTGCAATGGTTCTACTGTACCCCTGTCTATAGCCTCTGCTCTCTGCAATGATCTTTATGCACCCCAGTCTTAAACCTCTGCTCTCTGCAACAGTCCTTCTCTACATCAGTCTGAAAACTCTGCTCTCTGCAAGGATCCTTGTGCAGCACAGTCTCTAAACTCTGCTTTCTGAAACAGTTTGTCTGCAACTCAGTCTCCAACGTTTGCTCTCTGTAACAGTCCTTCTGCACCCCATTTTCTATCCTCTGCAATCTGTAAGATCTTTCTACACCCCAGTTTCCTAACTCTGCTCTCTGTAAAATTCCTTTTCACCCCAGTGTCCAACCTCTGCTCTCTGCAACGGTCCTTGTGCACGACAGTCTCCAACCTCTGTTCTCGGCAACAGTCCTTCTTCACCCAGTCTCCAAACTCTGCTCTGGATATCATTTCTTCTGCACCTCAGTCTCCAACCTATGCTTTATGTAAGATCTTTCTGCAACCCAGTCTCAAAACTCTGCTCACTGTAACAGGTCTTCTGCACCCCAGTCTGAAACCTCTGCTCTGTGCAACAGTTCATCTTCACCCCACTCTCCAACCTCTTCTCTCTGAAAGATTTTTCTGCACCCCAGTCTCCGAACTCTGCTCTCTGAAAGAATCTTCTGCAACCCAGTCTTCAAACTTTGCTCTCTTTAACAGTCCTTCTGCATCCCACTCTCCAACCTCTGCTTTCTTTAAGATTCTTCTGCACCCCAATCTCCAAACTCTAATCTCTGTATCAGTCCTTTTTCACCCCAGTCTCCAACCTCTGCTTCCTGCAACAATCCTTCTGCACCTTAGTCTAAAAACTTAAGCTCTCTGCAACAGTTCTTCTGTAACCCAGTCTTTAACATTTACTCACTGAAACAGTCCTCCTGCATCCCATTCTCCAACCTCTGCACTCTGCAACAGTCATTATCCACCCCAGTCTCCAAACTTTGCTCTCTGTAACAGTGTATCTGTATTGCATTCTCCAACCTCTGCTTTCTGTATCAGTCTGTCTGAACCCAAGTCTCCAACCTCTGTTCTCTGTATCTATCCTTCTGCACCTCAGTCTTAAACCTGTTTTCTATGTAAGAGTCCTTCTGCACCTCAGTCTCCATCCTCTTCTCACTGTAACGGTCCTTCTACTCCGCAAGTTCCAAACTCTGCTTCCTGTAACAGTCCTTCTGGACCTGAGTCTCCAAACTATGCTCTCTGTAACAGTCCTTCTACAACTCAGTCTCCAACCTCTGCTCTCTGTAACAGTCCTTCTGCACCTCAGTCTGAAACTTCTGCTCTATGCACGATCCTTCTGCACCCCAGTATCCAAACACTGCTCTCTGTAACAGTCCACCTGCACCTCAGTCTTAAACCTGTGCTCTCTGTAAGATCCTACAGCAACCCAGTCTTCAAACTCTGCTCTTTGTAACAGTCCTTCGGCACCCAGTCTCCAATCTCTCCTCTCTGTAACAGGCCTTCTGAATGCCAGTCTCCTAACTCTGTTCTCTGCAACGATATTTCTGCACCCCAGTTTCCAACAAATGCTCTCTGCAATGATCCTACTGCACCCAAGTCTCCAACATCTGATTTCTGCAACAGTCGTTCTGCACCTCAGTCTCCAACTTCTGCTCTCTGTAAGATTCTTCTGCACCCCTGTCTCCAAGCTCTGCTCCTTGCAACGATCCTTCTGCACCCCAGTCTCCAAACTCTTCTCCAGGTAAAAGAACTTCTGCACCTCAGTCTTTAATTTCTTCTCTCTACAACAGTCCTTCTGCACCCCAGTCTCCAAACACTGCTCTCTGCAACAGTCTTTCTGTACTGCAGTCTCCAACTTCTTCTCTCTGTAATGGTCTTTCTGCACCGCAGACTCTAATCTCTGCTTTCTGTATCAGTTTTTCTGCACCTCAGTCTCAAACCTCTGCTCTCGGAAACAGTCCTTCTGCACCCCAGTCTAAAACCTCTGATCTCTGAAACAGTGCTTCTGCACCCCAGTCTCCAACCCCTGCTTTCTGCAACAGTCCTTCTGCACCCCAGTCTTAAAATTCTGTTCTATGTAACAATCCTCCTGCACCTCCAGTATCCAACCTCTGCTCTCTGCAACAGTCCTTCTGCACCTCAGTCTCCAACCTCTGCTCTCTGTAAGATCTTTCTGCACTCCAGATTCTAAACTCTGCTCTCTGTAACATTCCTTCTCCACCCCAGTTTTTAAACTCTGCTTTCTGCAAGTGTCCTGCAGCAGCACAGTTTCCAAGCTCTGTCCTCTTCAACAGTCCTTCTGCTCCCCAGTCTCCAACATCTTCTCCTGTAACAGTTCTTCTGTACAGCAGTCTCCAAACTGTGCTCTCTGTAACATTCCTTCTGCACCCCAGTCTTCAATCTCTACTCTCTGTAACAGTTTTTCAATACCGCAGTCTCCAACCTCTGCTTTCTGTAACAGTCCTTCTGCACCTCAGTCTCCAAACTCTGCTCTCTGTAACAGTCGTTCTACACCTCAGTCTCAAACCTCTGATCTCTGTAACAGTCCTTCAGCACCTCAGTCAGACACCTTGCTCTCTGCACGATTTTTCTGCAACCCAATCTCAAACCTCTGCTCTCTACAATGATCCTACTGCACCTCAGTCTCCAAACTCTGATCTCTGCAACAGTCCTCTGCACCTCAGTCTCCAAATTCTGCTATTTGTAAGATCCTTCTACACCCCCATACCATAATTCTGCTCTCTTTAAAAGTCCATCTGTACCCGAGTCTCCAACCTCTGCTCTCTGTAACAGGACTTCGGTACCTCAGTCTCCAACCTCTGCTCTCTGCAACAGTCCTTCTGCACCCCAGTCTCCAACCTCTGCTCTCTACAACAGTCCTTCTGCACCCTAGTTACCAACATCTGCTCTCTGCAACAGACCTTCTGTACCCCAGTCTCCAACATCTGCTCTCTGCAACAGTTCTTCTGCACCTCAATCTGAAAATCTGCTCTCTGCAACGACCCTTCTGCACCCAAGTCTCCTATTTCTGCTCTCTGTAACAGTCCTTCTTCACCTAGGTCTCACAACTCTGCTCTCTTTATAATCCTTCTGCAACACAGTCTTCCAACTCTGCATTCTGTAACAGTCTTTCTTCACAACAGTCTCCAACCTCTGCTCTTTGTAACAGGACTTCTGCAACCCAGTCTCCAAACTCTGCTCTCTCTAAAAAGCCTTCTGCACCCCAGTCTCCAACCTCTTCTCTCTGCAACGATGCTACTCCACCGAAGTCTCCAACATCTTCTCTCTGCAACAGTCCTTTTGCACCCCAGTTTCCAAACTCTGCTCTTACAAGATCCATGTGAACCCCAGTCTCCAACATGTACTCTCTGTTACAGTCCTTCTGCACCCAGTCTCCAAACGCTGCTCTCTGCAACTATCCTTTTCCACCCCAGTCTCCAACATCTGCTCTCTGCAACAGTCCTTCTGCAACCTAGTCTCCAAACTCTGCTCTCTGCAACGATCCTTCTAAACCCCAGTATCCAATGTCTGCTCTCTGCAACAGTCCTTCTGCACCACAGTGTCCGAAATCTGCTCTCTGTAACAGTCCTTCTACACCCCAGTCTCAAACCTCTTTTTTCAGTATCAGTCAATTTTAACCCCGTCTCAAAACTCTGTTCTTTGTATCTATCCTGCTGCACCTCAGTCTCCAACCTGTGCTCTATATAAGAGTCCTTCTGCACACAAGTCTCCAAACTTTGCTCTCTGCAACAGTCCTTTTGTACTGCAGTCTCAAACATCTGCTCTTTGTAACGGTCTTTATGCACCCCAGACTCCAATCTCTGCTTTCTGTATCAGTCCAACTGCACCCCAGTCTCCAACTTCTTCTCTCTCTAAGAGTCCTTCTGCATGCCAGTCTCCAATCTCTGCTCTCGGTAACAGTCCTATACCACAATCTCCAACCTCTGCTCTCTTCAATGATCCTACTGCACGTCAGTCTCCAACCTCTGATCTCTGCAACACTACTTCTGCACCTCAGTCTCCAATTTCTTCTCTCTGTAAGATCCTTCTGCACCCCAGTCTCAAAGGTCTGCTTTTTGCAACGATCCTCCTGCACCCCAGTCTCCAACCTCTGCTCTATGTAACTTGACTTCTGCACCTCAGTCTCCAACATGTACTCTCTGCAACAGTCCTTCTGCACCCCAGTCTCCAAACTGTGCTCTCTGCAACAGTACTTCTTTACTGCAGTCTCTAACTTCTGCTCTCTGTAACGGTCTTTCTGCACCCCAGAATCCAATCTCTGCTTTCTGCATCAGTCCTTCTGCACCCCAGTCTCCCACCTCTGCTCTATGCAACAGACCTTCTGCACCCATTCTCTAAACTCTTCTCTCTGTAACAATCCTTCTGCACCTCAGTCTCTCCAAACTCTCTTCTCTGAAGGGTCCTAGTGCACCTCAGTGTCCAACCGCTACTCTCTGAAACAGTCCTTCTGCACTTCAGTCTCCAAACTCTGCTCTCTGTAAAATCCTTCTAACACCTAGTCTCCAAACTCTGCTCTCTGTAACAGTCTTTCTTCACACCAGTGTCCATTCTCTGCTCTCTGCAACAGTCCTTCTGCACCCCAGTCTCCAAAATCTGCTCTCTGCAACAGTCCTTCTGCACCTCAGTCTAAAAACTCTGCTGTCTGCAACAAATCTTCTGCACCCCGTCTCCTACCTCTGCTGTCTGTAACATCCTTCTGCACCTCAGTCTCTCAATTCTGATCTCTGTAAGATCCTTCTGTAACCCAGTCTTTAAACTCTGTACTCTGTAACCGTTCTTCTGCACAACAGTCTCGAACCTCTGCTCTGTGTAAGAATCCTTCTGTACTGCAGTCTCCAAACTCTGCTCTCCGTAACGGTCCTTCTGCACCCCAGTCTCCAACCTCTGCTCTCTGCAATAATCCTACTGGACCCCAGTCTCCAACCTCTGATTTCTGCAACAGTTATTCTGCACCTCAGTCTGATAATTCTGCTCTCTGCACGATCCTTCTGCACCCCAGTCTCCAACCACTGCTCTCGGGATCAGTCCCCTGCACCTCAGTCTCCAAACTCTGCTCTCTGTAAGATCCTTCATCAACCAAGTCTCCAAGCAGTGCTCTCTGTAACAGACCATCTCACCCAAGTCTCCGAATTCTTCTCTCTGCAACGATTCTTCTCCACACCAGTCTCAAACCTCTGCTCTCTGCAACAGTCCTTCTGCACCCCAGTCTCCAATCTCTGCTCTCTGTAACCTTTCTTCTGCTCCCCAGTCTCTCTAACCACTGCTCTCTTTAACCGTCCTTCTGCATCCCAGTCTCCAACCTCTGCTCTCCGTAACAGTCCTTCTGCACTTCAGTCTTCAACCTCTGCTCTCTGCAACAGTCCTTCTACACCCCATTCTCCTACCTCTGCTCTCTGCAACGGTCCATTGCACCCCATTCTTTTAATTCTGCTCTCAGAAACAGTCTTTCTAACTCCAGTCTCCAAATTCTGCTCTGTGCAACAATCCTTCTGGAACCCAGGCTCCAACGTGTGGTCTCTGCAACAGTCCTTCTGCACCACAGTTTCCAACCTCTGCTCTCTGTAAGATCTTTCTGCATGCCAGTGTCCAAAATCTGCTGTCTCTAACATTCCTTCTCCACCCCAGTCTGTAACCTCTGCTTTCTTCGAAGGTCCTCCGGCACCCCAGTCTCCAACCTCTGTCAACTGTAACATTCCTTCTGCTCCCCAGTCTCCAAAATCTGCTCTCTGTAACAGTCCTTCTGTACCGAAGTCTCCAACCTCTTCTCTCTGTAACGGTCCATCTGCACCCCAATTGCCAACCATTTCTTTCTATAATAGTCCTTCTGCACCTCAGACTCCAACTTATGCTCTCTGTAAAAGTCCATCTGCACCTCAGTCTGAAACCTCTGCTCTCTGCAACGATCCTTCTGTACCCCAGTCTCCGAACTGTGCTATCTGTAACAGTCCTTCTGCACCTTAGTCTCCAACCTCTGCTCTCTGTAAAACCCCTTCTGCACTCCAGTTTCCAAACTCTGCTCTCTGTAACTATCCTACTACACCCCCGGTCTCCAAACTCTGCTCTCTGAAGTGATCCTTCTGCACCTCAGTCTACAACCTCTGCTCTCTGCAACGATCCTTCTGCACTCCAGTCTCCAACGTCTGTTTTCTGTAACAGTCCTTCTGACCCCAGTCTCCTCATCTGCTCTCTGAAACGATTCTTCCTCTACCCAGTCTCCAAACTCTGCTCTCTGTAAAAGACGTTTTGTATCGCAGTCTCCAACCTCTTCTCTTTGTAACGGTAAATCTGCTCCCAAATTGCAAACCTCTGCTTTCTGTAACAGTTCTTCTGCACCCCAGTCTCCAAAGCCTTCTCTCTGCAATGATCCTTCTGCACTTCAGTCACCAACCTCTGCTCTCTGTAAAAGTCCTTCTGCACCTCAGTCTCCATCCTTTGCTCTCTGTAATGGTCCTTCTGCACCCCAGTCTTCAAACTCTGCTCTCTGTAAAAATCCTTCTGCACCTTTTTCTCCAACGTCTGCTCTCTGTAACAGTCCTTCTGTACCTCAGTCTCAAACCTCTTCTCTCTACAACTATACTTCCCCACTCCAATTGCCAACCTCTGCTTTCTGAAACAGTCCTAATGCACCTGAGACTCCAACCTCTGCTCTCTGTAACTGTAATTCTAAGCCTCTGTCTGAAAACTCTGCTCTCTGCAACAATCCTTCTAAACCCAGTCTCCAAACAGTGCTATCTGTAACAATCCTTCTGCACGCAAGTCTCAAAAACCTGCTCTCTGTAACAGGTCTTCTGCAACTCAGTCTCCAAAGTCTGCTCTCTGTAACAGGCCTTCTGCACCCCAGTCTCCAACCTCTTCTCTCTGCAACAGTCCTTCTGCACCCCAGTCTCCACACTCTGCTCTCTGTAAGATCCTTCTGCACCCCGGTTTTCAAACGTTGCTCTCTGTAACATTCAATCTGCACATCAGTCTCCAACGTCATCCCTCTTCAACGGCCCTTCTGCACCCCAGTATCCAACCTCTGTTCTCTGCAGCAGTCCTTCTGCACACCAGGCTAAAAACTCTGCTATCTGTAACAGTCTTTCTGCATCCCAGTCTCCAAACTTTTCATTCTGCACCAATCTTTCTACACCTCAGTCTCCATCCTTTGCTCTCTGTAATTGTCCTTCTGCACCCCAGTCTCCAAACTTTGCTCTCTGTAACAATCCTTCTGCATCTCTGTCTCCAACGTCTGCTCTCTCTAACAGTCCTACTACACCCCAGTCTCCCACATCTGCTCTCTGCAATGGTCCTTCTGCACCCCAGTCTCCAAACTTTTCTCTCTATAACGCTCCTTCTACACCCCAATTTCCAACATCTTCTCTCTGTAACAGTCCTTCTAAGCCTCAGTCTGAAACTTCTGCTCTCTGTAACAATTCTTCTAAACAACAGTCTCCAAACTGTGCTATCTGTAACAATCCTTCTGCACGCCAGTGTCCAACACCTGCTCTCTGTAAAAGGTCTTCTTCAACCCAGTCTCAAAACTCTGCTCTCTGTATCAGGCCTTCTCCATCCCATTCTTTAACCTCTGCTCTCTGCAAAAGTCGTTCTACACCCCAGTCTCTAACCTCTGCTCTGTGCAACGATCCTTCTGCATCCCAGTCTCTAACGTCTGCTCTGTGTAAGATCCTTCTGCACCCCGTTCTCCATACTTTACTCTCTGTAACAGTCATTCTGTACGTCAGTCTCCTACCTCATCTCTCTGCAACGGCCCTTGTGCACCTCAGTATCCAAACTCTTTTCTCTGCAGCTGTCCTTCTGCACCCCAGTCTCCAAACTCTACTTTCCGTATCAGTTATTCTGCACCCCAGTCTAAAACCTCTGCTGTCTGTAACATTTGTTCTGTACCCCAGTCTCCAAACTCTGCTCTCTGTAACAGTCCTTATGTACGGCATTCTCCAACCTCTTCTCTCTATAACGGTCCTTCTACACCCCAATTTCCAAACTCTCCTCTCTGTAACAGTACTTCTAAGCCTCAGTCTGAAACTTCTGCTCTCTGCAACAATCCTTCTAAACCCCAGGCTCCAAACTGTGTTATATGTAAAAATCTTTCTGCACCCCAGTCCCCAACATCTGCTCTCTATAACAGGTCTCCTGCAACCCAGTCTCCAAACTATGCTCTCTGTAGCAGGTCTTCTGCACCCTAATCTCCAACCTCTTCTCTCTGCAATGATTCTTCTGTACCTCAGTCTGCAACCTCTGCTCTCTGCAACAGTCCTTCTGCACCCCAGTCTCCAACCTCTGCTCTCTTTAAGATCCTTCTGCACCCCGTTTTCCAAACTTTGCTCTCTGTAACAGTCAATCTGTACCTCAGTCTCCAACCTCATCTCTCTTCAATGGCCCTTCTGCACCCTAGTATCCAACATCTGTTCTCTGCTGCAGTCCTTCTGCACACCAGGCTAGAAACTCTGCTATCTGTAACAGTCCTTCTGCACCTGAGTCTCCAAACTCTACTTTCCGTATCAGTTATTCTGCACCAAAGTCTAAAACCTCTGCTCTCTGTAAAAGTCCTTCTGCACCTCAGTCTCCATTCTCTTCTCTCTGCAACAGTCCTTCTTCACCCCAGTCTCCAAACTCTGCTCTCTGCAAAATTCTACTACACACCGGTCTCCAACATCTTCTCTCTGCAACAATCCTTCTGCATCCCACTCTCCAATGTCTGCTCTCTGCAACAGTCCTTGTACACACCAGTCTCAAACCTCTGCTCTCTGCTACAGTCTTTCTGCACCCCAGTCTCCAACCTCTGCTCTCTGCAACATCTCTTCTGCACCCCAGTCTTTAAACTGTGCTCTCTGTAACTATCCTACTGCACCCTGGTCTCCAACCTCTGTTCTCTCTAGCATTCCTTCTGAACCTCAGTCTCCAACCTCTGCTCTCAGCAACGATCCTTCTGCACCCCAGTCTCCAACGTCTGTTTTCTGCAACAGTCCTTCTGACCCCAGTCTCCAGCCTCTGCTCTCTGTAACATCCTTCTGCACCCCAGTTTCTTAACTCTGCTCTAGGTGACATTCCTTCTGCACCTCAGTCTCCACCCTCTTCTCTTTGTAACAGTACTTCTGTACCGCAGTCTCCAATCTCTGCTCACTGCAACATTTCTTCTGAACCCAAGTCTACAAACTGTGCTCTCTGTAACTGTTTCTAACTCCAGTCTCCAAACTCTGCTCTCTGTAACGATCCTTCTGCACCTCAGTCTCCAACCTCTGCTCTCTGCAACGATCCTTCTGCACCTCAGTTTCCAACCTCTGCTCTCTGCAATGATCCAACTGCACCCCAGTTTCCAACCTCTGCTCTCTGTAACAGTCCTTCTACACATCAGACTCCAAACCTCTCCTCTCTGTACCAATTCTTCTGCACCTCAGTCTCCAACCTCTACTCTCTTTAACAGTCCTTCTGAACCTCAGTCTTCGAACTCTGCTCTCTGTAACAGGCTTTCTGCATCCCAATCTCGAACCTCTGCTCACTGTAACAATCCTTCTGCACCTCAGTCTCTAACGTCTGCTCTCTGTAACAGTCCTTCTGCACCCTAGTCTCCAACATCTGCTCTCTACAATGGTCCTTCTGCACCAAAGTCTCCAAAATCTGCTCTTTCTAACAGTCCTTCTGTACCCCAGTCTCCAACCTCTTCTCTCTATAACTGTCCTTCTTCACCGCAATTGCCAACCTCTGCTTTCTGTAACAGTCCTTCTGCACCTAAGATTCCAAACTCTGCTCTCTGTAACAGTCCTTCTAAGCCTCAGTCTGAAACCTCTGCTGTCTGCAACAATCCTTCTAAACCCCAGTCTCCAAACTGTGCTATCTGTAAAAAACCTTTTGCACCCAAGTCTCCAAACTCTGCTCTCTGTAACAGGTCTTCTACACCCCAGTCTCCAACCTCTTAGCTCTGCAACGATCCTTCTGCACCTCAGTCTCCAACCTCTGTTTTCTGCAACAGTCCTTCTAAACCGCAGTCTCCAACCTCTTCTCTCTGCAATGATCTTTCTGCATTCCAGTCTCCAACAACTGCTCTCTGCAAGAGTCCTTCTGCACCCCAGTCTCCAAACTCTTTTCTCTGCTACAGTACTTCTGCACCCCAGTATCCAACCTCTGCTCGCTGCAACATTTCTTGTGCACCCTAGTCTCCAACGTGTGCTCTCTGTAACTGTCCTGCTACACCGCAGTCTCCAAACTCTGCTCTCTGTAGCGATTCTTCTTCACCTCATTCTCCAACCTCTGCTCTCTGCAACGATCCTTCTGCACCCCAGTCTCCATTCTCTGCTCTCTGTAAGAATCCTTTTGCACCCAAGTCTCCAATCTCACCTCTCTGTAAAAGTCTTTCTGCACCAAATTCTCCAAGTTCTGCAATCTGAAAAAGTCCTACTGCACCCCAGTCTCAAACACCTGCACTTAGAAATGATCTTTCTGCACCTCAGTCTCTAAACTCTGCTCTCTTTAATAGTCCTTCTGCACCCAGTCTCCAACATCTGCTCTCTGCAATGATCCTTATTCTTTCCAGGCTCCAACCTCTGCTCTCTTCAGTCGTCCTTGTACATCTCAGTTTCCAAAATCAACTCTTTGTAACAGTCTTTCTGCACCGCAGTCTCCAAACTCTGCTCTCTGAAACAGTCCTTCTGCACTCCTGTCTCCAACCTCTGCTCTCACTAACAGTTTTTCTGCACCCCAATCTCCAAACTCTGCTCTCTGTAACACTCGTTCTGCACCCCAGTCTCCAAACTCTTCTCTCTGCAACGATCCTTCTGCACCTCAGTCTCCAACCTCTGCTCTCTGTAAAAGTCTTTCTGCACCTCTGTCTCCATTCTTTGCTCTCTCTAATGGCCCTTCTGCACCCCAGTCTCCAATCTTTGCTCTCTGTAACAATCCTATTGCACCTCTCTCTCCCATGTCTGCTCTCTGTAACAGTCCTTCTGCACCCCAGTCTCCAAACTTTGCTCTCTGTAACAGTCCTTCTATACCTTAGTCTCCAACCTCTTCTCTCTATAATGGTACTTCTGAACCCCAATTGCCAACCTCTGTTTTCTGAAAAGGTCCTTCTGCACCTCAAACTCCAACCTCTGCTCTCTGTAACAGTCCTTCTAAGCCTCAGTCTGAAACCTCAGCACTCTGCAACAATCCTTCTAAACCCCAATCTCCAAACTGCGCTATCTGTAACAATCCTTCTACACCCCAGTCTCAAACATCTGCTCTCTGTAACAGGTCTTCTGCAACTCAGTCTCCAAAGTCTGCTCTCTGTAACAGGCGTTCTGCACCACAGTCTCCAATCTCTTCTTTCTGCAACGATTCTTCTGCACCTCAGTCTCCAACCTCTGCTCTCTGCAACAGTCCATCTGCACCCCAGTCTCCACGCTCTGCTCTCTGTAAGATCCTTCTGCACCCCATTCTCCAAACGTTGCTCTCTGTAACAGTCATTCTGCACCTCAGTCTCCAAACTCATCTCTCTGCAACTGCCCTTCTGCACCCCAGTATCCAACCTCTGTTCTCTGCAGCAGTTTTTCTGCACCTCAAACTACAAACTCTGCTGTCGGTAACAGTCATTCTGCACCCCAGTCTCCAAACTCTACTTTCCGTTTCAGTAATTCTGCACCCCAGTATAAAACCTCTGCTCTCTGTAACAGCCCTTCTGCACCTCAGTCTCCAAACTCTGCTCTCCTCAACAGTCCTTCTGCACCCCAGTCTCAAAACTCTGCTCTGTGCATAAGTCCTTCTACAAACCAGTCTCCAACCTCTGCTCTCTGCTACAGTCCTTCTGCACCCCAGTCTCCAACCTCTGCTCTCTTCAACATTTCTTCTGCACCCCAGTCTCCAAACTGTTCTCTGTAACTATCCTACTGCACCCCAGTCTCTAAACTCTGCTCTCTGTAGCGATCCTTCTACACCTCAGTCTCCAACCTTTGCTCTCTGTAATGGTCCTTCTGCACCCTAGTCTCCAACATCTGCTCTCTACAACAATCCTTCTGCACCAAAGTCTGCATACCTTGCTCTCTATAACGGTCCTTTTGCACCCCAATTGCCAGCCTCTGCTTTCTGTAACAGTTTTTCTGCACCTCAGATTTCAAACTCTGCTCTCTGTAACAGTACTTCTAAGCCTCAGTCTAAAACCTCTGCTGTCTGCAACAATCCTTGCACCCTAGTCTCAGAACTGTGCTATCTGTAACAATCTTTCTGCCAACAATCTCCAGTCTCCAGACTCTGCTCTCTGTAACAGGCCTTTTGCTCCCCAGTCTCCATCCTCTTCTCTCTGCAACGATTCTTCTGAACTCAGTCTTCAACCTCTGCTCTCTGCAACAGTCCTTCTAAACCGCAGTCTGCAAACTCTGCTCTCTGCAATGATCCTTCTGCATCCCAGATTCCAACAACTTCTCACTGAAAAAGTCCTTCTGCACCCCAGTCTACAACCGCTGCTCTCTGCTACAGTACTTCTGCACCCCAGTTTCCAAACTCTGATCTCTGCAACATTTCTTCTGCACCCAAGTCTCCAACCTGTGCTCTCTGTAACTGTCCTGCTGCAACCCAGTCTCCAAACTCTACTCTCTGTAGCGATCCTTCTGCACCTCATTCTCCAACCTCTGGTCTCTGCAACAATCCTTCTGCACCCCAGTCTCTATTCTCTGCTCTCTGTAATATTCCTTTTGCACCCCAGTCTCCAACCTCTCCTATCTGTAAAAGTCAATCTGCACCTCAGTCTCCGAGTTCTGCAATCTGTAACAGTCCTTCTGCACCCCAGTCTCAGACCTCTGCACTCAGAAATGATCTTTCTGCACCTCAGTCTCCAAACTCTGCAATCTTTAATAGTCCTTCTGCAGCCCAGTCTCCAACATCTTCTCTCTGCAATGATCCTTCTTCTCCCCAGGCTCCAACATCTGCTCTCTGTAACAGTCCTTCTACATCCCAGTTTTCAAAATCTGCTCTCTTTAACAGTTCTTCTGCACCTCAGTCTCCAAACTGGGCTCCCTGTAAAGGTCCTACTGAACCACAGTCTCCAACCTCTGCTTTGTGTATCAGTTCTTCTTCACCCTAGTCTCCAACCTCTGCTCTCTGTATCAGTCCTATTGCACCTCAGTCTCCAACCTCTGGTCGCTGCAGCAGTCTTTTTACACCCCAGGAGCCAAACTCTGCTCTGTGTAACGATTCTTCTGAACCATAGTTTCCAACCTCTGCTCTCTGATACCATCCTTCTGCACCCCAGTATTCAAACTCTGCTCTCTGTATCAGTCCTTCTGCACCACAGTCTCCAAACTCTTCTCTCTGCATCAGTCCTTATGCACCCAAGTCTCCAAACTCTGCTCTCTGCACATTTCTTCTGCACCCCAGTCTCCAACCTGACCTCTCTGTAACTGTCCTTCTGCAACTCAGTCTCCAACCTCTGCTCTCTGTAACAGTCTTTCTGCACCCCAGTCTCCAACATCTGCTCTCTGCAACAATCCTTCTCCTACCCAATCTTCAAACTCTGCTCACTGTAAAAGTCCTTTTGTATCGCAGTCTCCAAACTCTTCTCTTTATAACGGTCCATCTGCACCCCAATTGCCAACCTCTGTTTTCTATAAAAGTCCTTTTGCACCTCAGACTCCAACCTCTCCTCTCTGTAACAGTCCTTCTAAGCCTCAATCTGAAACCTCTGCTCTCTACATCGGTCCTTCTACACCCCAGTCTCTAAACTGTGCTCTCTGTAACAATCCTTCTGCACCCAAGTCTCCAACATCTGGTCTCTGTAACAGGTCTTCTGCAACCCAGTATCCAAGTCTGCTCTCTGTAGCAGTTCTTCTGCACCTCAGTCTCCAACCCCATCACTCTGCAACGGACCTTCTGCTCCCCAGTCTCCAACCGCTGCTCTCTGCAAGGATCATTCTGCATCCCAGTCTCCAAACTCTGCTCTTTGCAACAGTCCTTCTACACCCCAGACTCTAACCTCTGCTCTCTGCAACATTTCTTCTGCACCCCAGTCTCCAACCTATGCTTTCTGTAACTATCCTACTGCACCCTGGTCTCCAAACTGTGCTCTCTGTAGTGATCCTTCTGCACCTCAGTCTCCAACTTCTGCTCTCTGTAACAATCTTTCTGCAACACAGTCTCCAACCTCTGCTCTCTGTAACAGGTCTTTTGCACAACATTCTCCATCCTCTGCTCTCTGTAATAGTGCTTCTTCACTTCAGTCTACAAACTCTGCTCTCTGCAACAGTCCGTCCGAACCCCAGTCTCCAAACTCTGCTTACTGTATTACTCCATCTGCACCACAATTTCCAACATCTGCTTTCTGTAAGAGTCTTTCTGCACCTCAGTCTGCAAACTATGCTCTCTGCAACAGTCTTTATGCACCCAAATATCCAACATCTCCTTTCTGCAACAGTCCTTCTGCACCAAATCTCCAACCTCTGCCTCTGTAACAGTTTTAATGTAACCCAATCTCCAACCTCTGCTCTCTGCAACAGTCCTTCTGCACCCCAATGTTAACCTGTGCTCTCTGCTACAGTCCTTATACACCCAAGTGCACAGCCTGTGCTCTCTGCAACAGTCCCTCTGCAACCCAGTCTCTAACATCTGCTCTGTGTAACAATTTTTCTGCACCTCAGTCTTCAACCTCTGCTCTCTGCAATGGTCCTTCTGCACCTCAGTCTCCAAAAACTACTCTTTGTAAATGTACTTATGAACCCCTTGTCAAAACTCTGCTGCCCGTAACAGGCCTTCTGCACCCAGGTCTCCAACCTCTGTTCTTTATAACAATCCTTCTGCACCCCAGTCTCAAAATTTTGATTTCTACAACGATCCAACTGCACCACAGTCTCCAACCTCTGCTATCTGTAACAGGCCTTTTGCACCAAAATCTCCCACGTCTACTCTCTGTAACAAGTCCTTTTGCACCTCAGTCTCCAACTTCTGCTCTCTGCAACAGTCCTTTTGCACCTCAGTCTCCAAACTCAGCTCTCTGCATCGATCCTTCTGATCCTCAGTCTCGAAAGTCTACTCTCTGTAACACTCCTTCTGAACACCAGTCTCAAACTTCTGCTGTCTTCAAAGATCCTTCTGCAAACCAGTCTCCAACTTCTGCTCTCTGCAACAGACCTTCTTCACCCCAGTCTCCAACCTCTGCTCTCTGCAATGATCATTCTCACCCCAGAATCCAACATCTGCTCTATGCAACAGTCGTTCTTCACCCCTGTCTCCAACCTCTGCTCTCTGCAACAGTCCTACTGGAACTCAGTCTGAAAACTCTGTGATCTGCAACAATCTTTCTGCACCCCAGTCTTCAAACTCTGCTCTCTGTAATAGTCCCGTTGCACCTCAGTCTTAAAACTCTGCTCTCTCTAAGATCCTTCTGCAACCCTGTCTCCAAACTCTGCTCTCTGTAACAGTCCTTCTGCACTCCAGTCTCCAACCTCTGCTCTTGGCAACAGTGCTTGTAAACCCCAGTCTCCAAACTCTGCTCTGTGCAACAGTCCGTCTGCACCCCAGGCTCAAACTTCTGTTCCCTGTAACAATCCTTCTTCACCTCAGTTACCAAACTCTGATCTCTGCAATGGTCTTTCTGCCCCCACAGTCTCCAACCTCTGCTCTCTGTAACAGTCCTGCTGCACCTCAGTCTACAACCTCTGCTCTTTGTAAGATCCTTTTGCAACCTTGTCTAAAAACTCTGCTCTCTGTAGGAGTTCTTGTTCATCCCAGTCTTGAACCTCTGCTCTGTGTAACAGGCCTTTTGCACCCAAATCTCCCATCTCTACTCGCTATAACAGTCCTTTTGCACCCCAGTCTCCAACCTCTGCTCTCTGTAACAGTCCTGCTGCACCTCCGATCTACAACTTCTGCTCTTTGTAAGATCCTTTTGCAACCTTGTCTAAAAACTCTGCTCTCTGTAGAAGTTGTTCTGCACCCCAGTCTCCAACATGTGTTCTGTCCCGCAGACCCCAACCTCTGCTACCTGTAATGGTCCTTCTGCACCTCAGTCTCCAACCTCTGCTCTCTGTAATAATTCTTCTGCACACCAGTTTCCAACCTCTGCTCTCTGCAATGATTTTTTTTGCACCCCAGTATCCAGCATGTGCTCTCTGCAATAGTCCTTCTGCACCCCAGTCTTCAACATCTGCAGTCTGCAACAGTCTACCTGAAGCTCAGTGTGAAAATTCTGCTCTCTGCAACGATCCTTGTGCACAACAGTCTCCCAAATCTGCTTTGTATAACAGTCCTTCTTCACCTCAGTCTCCAAAATCCGCTCTCTGTAACAGTGCTTCTGCACCCCAGCCTCCAACCTCTGCTCACTGTAAAATTCTTTCACATCCCAGTTTCCAAATCTGATGTCTGTAACATTCCTTCTGCTCCCCAGAATCCAACCTCTGCTCTCTGTAACAGTCCTTCTGCTTACCAGTCTCTAACCTCTGCTCTCTGTAACAGTCCTTCTGCTCTTCAGTCTCCAACTTCTGCTCTCTGTAACAGTCGTTGTGTACCGCAGTCCTCAACCTCTGCTGTCTGCAATGATCCTTCTGCACCCCAGTCTCCAACCTCTCTTTTCTGTATCATTCCTTCTGCAACACAGTATCAAAACTCTTCTCTCTTTAACATTTCTTCTGCACCTCTGTCTCCAACCTCTGCTCTCTGCAACAGTTCTTATGCACCCCAGTTTCCAACTTATGTTCTCTGCAACAGTTCTACTTCACCCCAGACTCCAAGGTCTGCACTCTGAAACAGTCTTTCTCCACACCAGTCTCCAAACTCTGCTCTATGTAACAGTCCTCCTGTAGTGCAGTCTCCAAAATCTGCTCTCTGTAATGCTCCTTCTGCTTCCCAGTCTTCAAACTCTGCTTTCTGTATCAGTTTTTCTGCTCCCCAGTCTCCAACCTCATCTCTTTGTAACCGTCCTTCTGCACCTCAGTCTCCAAACTCTGCTCTCTGTAACAGTCTTTCTGCACCCAAGTCTCAAAACTCTGCTTTCTGCAACAGTCCTTCTACACCCCATTCTCCAAACTCTGCTATCTGCAACAGTCCTTCTGCACCCCAGTCTCCAAACTCTGCTATCTGCAACAGTCCTTCTGCAACCCTGTCTCCAACCTCTGCTCTCTGTCACAATCCTTCTGCACCTCAGTCTCCAAACACTGCTCTCTACAGCGGTCCTTCTGAACCTCAGTCTCTAAACTCTACTCTCTGTAACAGTCCTTCTGCACCTCAGTCTCCAATATATTCTCTCTGTAAGATCCTGCTGCAGCCCAGTCTGTAAACTCTGCCCTCTGGAACAGTCCTTCTGCACACCTTCTCCAACCTCTGTTCTCTGTAACAGTCCTTCTGCACGCCGGTCTCAAACCTCTGCTCGCTACAACGATCCTTCTGCACCCCAGTCTCCAATCTCTGCTCTCTGCAACAGTCCTTCTGCACCCCAGTCTCCAATCTCTGCTCTCTGCAACAATCCTTCTGCACCTCAGTCTGAAAACTCTGTTCTCTGAAACGATCATTCTGCACAACAGTCTCCAACCTCTTCTCTCTATAAAAGTTCTGCTTTACCAAAGTCTCCAAAATCTTCTCTCTGTAAGTTCCTTCTGCAACCCTGTCTCCAAACTCTGTTGTTTGTAACAGTCCATCGGCACCCCAGTCTCCAAACTCTGCTCTGTGTAACAGGCCTTTTGCACTCCATTCTCCAACCTCTGCTGTCTGCATCAGTCCTTCTACATCGGAGTCTCCAAACTCTGCTTTCTGTATCAGTCCATCTGCACCCCAATCTCCAAACTCTGCTCTCTGTAACAGTCCTTCTGTACCTCAGTCTACAAACTCTTCTCTCTGCAACACTCCTTCTTAAACCCAGTCTCCAACATCTGCTCTCCGCAACAGTCCTTCTGCACCAAGTCTCAAAACTCTGCCTCTGTAACAGTCCTACTGAAAGGCAGTCTCCAACCTCTACTCTCTGCAACAGTGCTTCTGCATACAAATCTCAAACCTGTGCTCTCTGCAGCAGTTCTTCTATACCCCATATCCAGCCTCTGCTCTCTGCAGCAGTCCCTTTGCAACGCAGTCTCCAACCTCCACTCTCTATAACGATCCTTCGGCCTCATTCTCCGAACTCTACTCTCTGGAAAAGTACTACTGCACCCCTTCTCCAAACTCTGCTCTCCGTAACAGGCCTCTACACCCCAGTCTCCGAACTCTTTTCTCTATAACAATCCTTCTGCACCCCAGTCTCCAACATGTGCTCTCTTCAATAGTCCTCTGCACCTCAGTCTGAAAACTCTGTTCTCTGCAACGATCATTCCGCACCCTAGTCTCCAACCTCTGCTCTCTGTAACAGTCCTGCTGCAACTTGGTCTACAACCTCTGCTCTCTGTAAGATCCTTGAGAAAACTTGTCTAAAAACTCTGGTGTCCGTAAAAGTTCTTCTGCACCCCAGTCTCCAACCTCGGCTCTCAGTAGCAGTCCTTTTGCACCTCAGTGTCCAAACTCTGCTCTCAACAACGATTCTTCTGCACCTCAGTCTCCAAATTCTACTCTCTGTAACAGTCCTTCTGCACCCCAGTCTCAAACCTCTTCTGTCTGCAACGATCCTTCTGCACACCAGTCTCCAAACTCTGCTCTCTCTAACAGTCCTTCTAAACCTCAGTCTCCATCCTCTTCTGTCTGTAACAGTCCTTCTGCATCTCAGTCTTCAAACTCTGCTCTATGCAAAAGTCCTTCTACACCCCATTCTCTAACCTCTTTTCTCTGCAACAGTCCTTCTAAACCACAGTCTCCATCATCTGCTCTCTGCAACTGTCCTTCTTTACACTAGTCTCCAATGTATGCCCTCTTTAACGGTCCTTCTGTACTGCAGTCTCCAAACTCTGCTCTCTCTAGCTGTCCTTCTGCACCCCAGTCTCCAACCTCTTCTCTTTGTATCAGTACTTCTGCACCCCAGTCTCCAAACTCTGCTCTCTGCAACATTCCTTCTGCACCTCAGTCTCCAACATCTGCTCTTTCCGACAGTTCTTCTGCACCCCAGTCTCCCATATCTGCTATCTGCAACAGTCCTTCTGCACCCCAGTCTCCAACATCTGCTCTCTGTAACAATCCTTCTGCACCTCAGTCTCCAACCTCTACTTTCTGTAACAGTCGTTCTGCACCTCAGTCTCCAACCTCTGCTCTGTGTAAGATCTTTCTGTAACCCAGTCTCCAAACTCTTCCCTCTGTAACAGTCCTTCTGCACCCTTTGTCTAAACTCTTCTCCCTGTAACAGGCCTTCTGCACCCCAGTCTCCAACTTCTGTTCTCTGTAACAGTCCTTCTGCACCCTAGTCTAAAACCTCTGCTCTCTAGGACGATCTTTATTCATCCCAATCTCCAACGTCTACTCTCTGCAACAGTCATTCTGCACCCGTGTCTCCAAAAACTGCTCTCTGCAACAGTCCTTCTGCACCTCAGTCTGAAAACTCTGTGATCTGCAATGATCCTTCTGCACCCCAGTCTCCAAACTCTGCTCTCTGTAACAGTCCTGCTGCACCTCAGTCTCCAAACTCTGCTCTCCTTAAGATGCTTCTGCAACCCTGTCTCCAAACTCTGCTCTCTGTAACGTCCTTCTGCACCCCAGTCTCCAAACTCTGATCTTTGTAGCAGGCATTTTGATCCCAAATCTAAAACCTCTACTCTCTGTAACATTCCTTCTGCACCTCAGTCTACAACCTCTGCTCTCTGCAACAGTCTACTGCACCTCAGTAACCAAGCTCGGGTCTCTGCAACGATCTTTCTGCACCTCAGTTTCAAACTCTGCTCTCTGTAACAGTCCTTCTGCACTCCAGTCTCTAAACTCTGCTCTCTGCAACAGTCCATTTGCACCCCAGTCTTCAACCTCTGCTCTCCGTAAGATCCATCAGAACTCTAGTATCCAACCTCTGCTCTCTGTAACAGTCCTTCTGCACCCCAGTCTCCAAACTCTACTCTTTGTAACATTCCTTCTACACCTCAGTCTTTAACCTCTGCTCTCTGCAACAGTATATCTGCACTCGAGTCTACAAAATCTGCTCTCTGCAACAGTCCTTCTACACTCTAGTTTCCAGCCTCTGCTCTCTGCAACAGTCCTTCTGCATCCCAGTCTCCAAACTCTTCTCTCTGCAACGATCTTTCTAGACCCCAGTCTCCAACCTCTGCTCTCTGCAACAGTCCTTCTGTACCCTAGTATCCAACCTCTGCACTCTGTAACAGTTTTTCTATACCACAGTCTCCAAACTCTGCTCTCTGTAACGTTTCTTCTGCACCCCAATTTGCAACATCTAGTTTCTGTAACAATGTTTCTGCACCTCAGTCTCCAAACTCTGCTCACTGTAGAAGGCCTTCTGCACCCCAGTCTTGAAAATCTGCTCTCTTCAAGGATCCTTCTGCACCCCAGTCTCCAACCTCTTCTCTCTGCAATTAACCTACTGCACCACAGTCTTTAACCTCTGATCTCTGCAACAGTCCCTCTGCAAAACAGTCTCCAACCTCTGCTCTCTGTAACAATCCTTCTGCACCCCAGTCTCCATACTCTGCTCTCTGTAAGAGTCTTTCTGCAAATCAGATTTCAACCTCTGCTCTCTGCAACAGTCCTTTTGCACCTCATGTCCAACCTCTACTCTGCAACAGTCCTTCTGAACCCCAGTCACCAAACTCTTCACTCTGCAACGATACTTCTGGACCCCAGTCTCCAACCTCTGCTATCTGTAACAAACCTTCTGAACCACCGTCTCCAAACTCTTCTTTCTGTAAGATCCTTCTTCACTCCAGTTTCAAAACTCTTCTCTCAGTAACACTCCTTCTCCAACCCAGTGTTTAACCTCTGCCTTCTGCAAGTGTCCTGCGGCACCCCAGTCTCCAACCTCTGTCCTCTGCAACAGTCCTTGTGCTCCCCAGTCTCAAACATCTGCTCTCCGTAACAGTCTTTAAGCACCCCAGTCTCCAAACTCTGCTTTCTGGATCAGTTTTTTTGAACCTCAGTCTCAAACCTCTGCTCTCTGTATCTATCCTCTGCACTTTAGTCTCCAACCTGTGCTCTCTGTAATATTCCTTCTGCACCCCAATCTCCAACCTCTGCTCTCTGTAACAGTTTTTCTATACCGCAGTCTCCAAAGTCTGGTCTCTGTAACGGTCCTTCTGCACCCCAATTTCCAACCTCTGCTTTCTGTAACAGACCTTCTGCAACTCAGTCTCCAAACTCTGCTCTCTGTAACAGTGCTTATACACCACAGTCTCCAACCTCTGCTCTCTGTAACAGTCCTACTGAACCTCAGTCTGGCACCTCTTCTCTCTTCATGATACTTCTGCACCCCAGGCTCCAAACACTGCTCTGTAACAGTCCACCTGCACCTCAGTCTCCAACCTCTGCTCTCTGTAAGATCCTTCAGCAACCGAGTCTCAAAACTCTGCTCTCTATAACTGTCCTTCTGCACCCCAGTCTCCAACTTTTCCTCTCTGCAACAGGCCTTCTGCACGCCAGTCTCCAAACTTTTCTCTCTGTAGCAGGCCTTCTGCACCCCAGTCTCCAACCTCTGCTCTCTGCAATGATCATATTGCACCTCAGTCTCAAACCTCTAATCTCTGCAACTGTCATTCTGCACCTCAGTCTCCAAATTCTGCTCTCTGTAAGATCCTTCTGCACTCCTGTATCCAATCTCTGCTCTCTGTAACAGTCTTTCTGGATCCAAGTCTCCAACCTCTGCTCTCTGTAACAGTCCTTCTGCACGCCAGTGTGCAACCTCTGCTTCTACAACAGTCTTTCTGCACCCGAGTTACAAAAGACTTCTCTCTGCAACAGTCCTTCTGTGCCCCAGTCTCTAAAATCTTTTTTCTAAAACAGTTTTTCTGCACATCTGTCTCACAACCCTGCTCTCTGCAATGACCCTTCTGCACCCCAGTCTCCAAACTCTGCTCTCTGTAACAGTCCTTCAGCACCTCAGTCTCCCAACTCTGCTCTCTGTAAGATTCTTCTGCAACCCAGTCTTTAAACTCTGCACTCTGTAACAGTCCTTCTGCACAACAGTCTCCAACCTCTGCTCTCTGTAACAGACATTCTGCACCCCAGTCTCAAACCTCTTCTCTCTGCAACGATTCTTTTCCACCCCAGTCTCCAAAATATGATCTCTGCAACACTCCTTTTTAACCCCAGTCTCTAAAATCTGCTCTCTGTAAGATCCATCTGAACCCCAGTCTCCAAACTCTAATCTCTGTAACAGTCCTTCTGCACCCCAGTCTCCAAACTCTGCTCTCTCTAACAGTCCTTCTGCACCTCAGTCTCCAACCTCTGCTCTGTGTAACAGTCCTTCTGCACCCCAGTTTCTAAAATCATCTCTCTTGAACGATCCTTCTGGAACCCAGTCTCCAATGTCTGCTCTTTGAGAGTCCTTCTGCACCACAGTCTCCAACCTCTGCTCTCTTTCAGATCTTTCTGCACTCCAGTTTCCAAACTTTGCTCTCTGTAACATTCCTTCTTCACCCCAGTCTTTAACCTGTGTCCCATGCAACAGTTTTTCTGCTCCCCTGACTCCGAGATCTGCTCTCTGTAACAGTCCTTTTGTATCGCAGTCTTCAAACTCTGCTCATTGTAACGATCTTTCTACACCCCAGTCTCCATCTCTGCTTTCTGTATCAGTCTGTCTGAACCCCAGTCTCCAACCTCTGTTCTCTGTATCTATCCTTCTGCAACTCGGTCTCCAACCAGTGCTCTATGTAAGAGTCTTTCTGCACCCCAGTCTCCAACCTCTGCTCTCGGTAACAAACCTATACCGCAGTCTCCAACCTCGGCTCTGTAATGGTCCCTCTGCAGCCCAATTTCGAAACTCTGCTTTCTGTAACAGTCCTTCTGCACCTGAGTCTCCAAACTCTCCTCTCTGTAACAGTCCACCTGCATCTCAGTCTCCAACCACTGCTCTCTGTAAGATCCTTCAGCAACCCAGTCTCCAAACACTGCTCTGTATAACAGTCCTTCTGCACCCCAGTCTCCAAACTCTCCTCTCTGCAACGATCCTTCTGCACCCCAGTCTTTAAACTCTGCTCTCTGCAATGATCATACTGCACCCAAGTCTCCAAACTCTGATCTCTACAATACTCCTTCTGCACCTCAGTCTTTAAATTCTGCTCTCTGTAAGATACTTCTGCACCCCTTTCTTCTAGCTCTGCTCTATGTAACAGAACTTCTGCACCTCAGTCTCCAATCTCTGCTCTTTGCAAAAGTCCTTCTGCACGACAGTCTCCAAACTCTGCTCTCTGTAAGATCTTTATGCACTCAAATTTCCAAATTCTTCTCTCTGTAACATTCCTTCTTCACCCCAGTATTTAATCTCTGCTTTCTTCAAATGTCCTGCGGCACCCCAGTCTCAAACTCTATCCTCTGCAACAGTCCTTCTGCTCCCCAGTCTCCAACATCTGCTCTCTGTAACGATACTTTTAACCCCAGTCTCAAAACTCTGCTCTCTGTATCTATCCTTCTGCACCTCAGTCTCCAACCTGTGCTCTCTGTAATATTCCTTCTGCACCCCAGTCTCCAAACTCTGCTCTCTTTAACAGTTTTTCTATACCGCAGACTCCAAAATCTGGTCTCTGTAACAGTCCTTCTGCACCCCAATTTCCAACCTCTTCTTTCTGTAACAGATCTTCTGAACCTCAGTTTCCAATCTCTGCTCTCTGTAACAGTCCTTCTACACCTCAGTCTCCAACCTCTGCTCTCTGTAACAGTCCTTCTGCACCTCAGTCTGACAACTCTGCTCTCTGCACAATCGTTCTGCACCCCAGTCTTCAAACACTGCTCTCTGTAACAGTCCACCTGCACCTCAGACTCCAAGCTCTTCTCTCTGTAGCAGGCCTTCTGCACCCCAGTCTCCAAAATCTGCTCTCTGCAACGATCCTTCTGCACCTCAGTCTCCAACATCAGCTCTCTGCAATGATCAAACTACACCCCACTCTCCAACCTCTGATCTCTGCAACAGTCATTCTGCACCTCAGTCTCCAAATTATGCTCTCTGTAAGATGCTTCTGCACCCCAGTATCCAACCTCTGCTCTCTGTAACAGTTCTTCTGCATCTCATTCTCCTACCTCTGCTCTCTCTAACAGTCCTTCTGCACCTCAGTCTCCCAACTCTGCTCTCTGTAAGATTCTTTTGCAACCAAGTCTTTAAACTCTGCACTCTGTAAAAGTCATTCTGCACAACAGTATTCAACCTCTTCTCTCTGCAACGATTCTTCTCAACCCCAGTCTCCAACATCTGCTCTCTGCAACAGTCGTGCCGCACACCAGTCTCCAAACTCTTCTCTCTGTAACAGTCCTTCTTCACCCAAGTCTCCAAACTCTGCTCTCTGCAACGATTTTTCTGGACCCAAGTCTCCAATGTCTGCTCTCTGGAACAGTTCTTCTGCACCACAGTCTCCAACCTCTGCTCTCTGTAAGATCTGTCTGCATTCCAGTTTCCAAACTCTGCTCTCTGTAACATCTTCTCCAACCCAGTCTCCAAACTCTGTCCTATGCAACAGTGCTTCTTCTCCCCATTCTCGAATATTTGCTCTCTGTAACAGTCCTTCTGTACAGCAGTCTCCAACCTCTGTTCTTCGTAACGGTCCTTCTACACCCCAGTCTTCAACCTCTGCTTTCTGTATAAGTATGTCTGAACCCCAGTCTCCAACGTCTGTTCTCTGTATCTATCCTTCTGCACCTCAGTCTCTAACCTGTGCTCTATGTAAGAGTCCTTCTGCACCCCAGTCTCCAACATCTGCTCTGGATAACAGTCCTATACCACAGTCTCGAATATCTGCTCTCTGTAAAAGTCCTTCTGCACCCCAATTTCAAAACTCTGCTTCCTGTAACAGTCCTTCTGCACCTGAGTCTCCAAACTCTGCTCTCTGTAACAGTCCTTCTACACCCCAGTCTCCAAACTCTACTTTCTGTATCAGTCTTTCTGAACCCCAGTCTTTAACCTCTGTTCTCTGTATCTATCCTTCTGCAACTCAGTCTCCAACCTCTTCTTTATGGAACAGTCCTTCTATACTGCAGTCTTCAAACTCTGCTCTCTTTAAAGGTCTTTCTGCAGCACAGAATCCGAACTCTGCTTTCTGTTTCAGTCCTTCTGCACCCTAGTCTCCAAATTCTGCTCTCACTAAGAGTCCTTCTGCACCCCAGTCTCCAACCTCTTCTCTCTGCAACAGTCCTTCTGCACCCCAGTCTGCAAACTCTTCTCTCTGCAACAGTCCTTCTGCACCCCAGTCTCCAACCTCTACTCTCTGCAAAAGTTCTTCTTCACCCCAGTCTCCTACCTCTGGTCTAGTCAACAGTCATTCTACACCAAAGTATCCAACTTCTGCTCTCTGTAAGATCCTTCTGCACTCCAGTATCCAAACTCTGCTCTCTGTAACATTTCTTCTCCACCCCATTTTTTAAACTCTGCTTTCTGCAAATGTCCTGCAACACCCCAGTCTCAATACTCTGTCCTCTGCAACAGTCCTTCTGCTCCCCAGTCTCCAACATCTTCTCTCTGTAATAGTCCTTCTGTACCGCAGTCTCCAACCTCTGCTTTCTGTAAGGGTCTTTCTGCACCCCAGTCTCCAAACTCTGCTTTCTGTATCAGTCCTCCTGAACTCCAGTCTCAAACCTCTTCTCTGTGTATCTACCCTTCTGCACCTCAGTCTCCAACCTCTGCTATCTGTTATAGTTTTTCTATACCACAGTCTCAAAACTCTGGTCTTTCTTACAGTCTTTTTTGCACCCCAATTTCCAACCTCTGCTTTCTGTAACAGTCCTTCTTCACCTCAGTCTTCAAATTCTGCTCTCTGTAACAGTCCTTCTACACCTCAGTCTTCAACCTTTTCTCTCTGAAATAGTCCATCTGCACCACAGTATGACACCTCTGCTCTCTGCACGATCCTTCTGCACCCCAGTCTCGAACCAGTGTTCCCTGTAACAGTCCACCTTCACCTCAGTCTCCAACCTCTGCTCTCTGTAAGATCATTCTGCACCCCTGTCTCCAAGCTCTGCTTATTTCAACGATCATTCTGCACCCCAGTGTCCAACTTCTGCTCTATGTAACAAGATTTTGCACCTCAGTCTCCAACCTCTGCTCTCTGCAACAGTCTTTCTGCACCCCAGTCTCCAACTTCTGCTCTCTCTAAGAGTCCTTCTGAACAACAGTCTCCAACCTCTGCTCTCTGCAACATTCTTTCTGAAGCCCAATCTCCATTCTCTGTTCTCTCCATCAGTACTTCTGCACCCTATACTCCAAGCTCTGCTCTCTGCAAAAATCCCTCTGCACCCCAGTCTCCAAACTCTGCTCTCTATAACAATCCTTCTGCACCTCAGTCTCCAAACTCTATTCTGTGCAACGTTCCTTCTGCACCTCAGTCTCCAACCTCTACTCTCTGTAACAGTCCTTCTGCACTTCACTCTCCAAACTCTGCTCTCTGTAGTATCCTTCTAAAACCCAGTCTCAAAATTCTGCTCTCTGTATCTATCCTTCTGCACCTCACTCTCCAACCTCTGCTCTCTCTAACAGTCCATCTGCACCTCAGTCTGACACCTCTGCTCTCTGCACGATCCTTCTGCACCCCAGTCTTCATGCACTGCTCTCTGTATCAGTCCACCTGCACCTCAGTCTCCAACCTCTGTTCTCTGTAAGATCCATCAGGAACTCAGTCTCGAAACTCTGCTCTCTATAACAATCCTTCTGCACCCCAGTCTCCGACCTCTCCTCTCTGTAACAGGCCTTCTGCACTCCAGTCTCATAACTCCCTCTCTTTAGCAGGCCTTCTGCACCCAAATCTTCAACCTCTGCACTCTTCAACGATCCTTCTGAACCCCAGTCCCCTACCTCTGCTCTCTGCGATGATCCTACTGCACCCTAGTCTCAAACCTCTGATCTCTTAAACAGTCCTTTTACAACTCTGTCTTTAACTTCTGCTCTCTGTAAGATCCTTCTGCACCCCTTTCTTCAAGCTCTGCTTATTGCAACGATCCTTCTGCACCCCAGTGTCCAACCTCTGCTATATGTAACAAAATTTTGCACCTCAGTCTCCAACCTCTGCTCTCTGCAACAGTCCTTCTGCACCCCAGTCTCATACTTCTGCTCTCTCTAAGAGTCCTTCTGCAACTCAGTCTAAAACATCTGCTCTCTGCAACATTTTTTCTGCAGCCCAGTCTCCATCTACTGCTCTCTGCAATATTCCTTCTGCACCCCAGTCTCCAACCTCTGCTCTCTGCTACAGTTTCTCTGCACCCCAGTCTCCAACTCTGCTCTCTATAACAATCCTTCTGCACCTCAGTCTCCAAACTCTGTTCTCTGCAAAGGTCCTTCTGTACCTCAGTCTCCAACCTCTACTCTCTGTAACATTCCTTCTGCATTTCACTCTCAAACCTATGCTCTCTGTAGGATCCTTCTAAAACCCAGTCTAAAACCTCTGCTATCTGTATCTATTATTCTGCACCTCAGTCTCCAACTTTTGCTCTCTGTTACAGTTTTTCTATACCGCAGTCTCCAAATTCTGGTCTCTGTTACGGTCCTTCTGCACGCCAATTTCCAACCACTTCTTTCTGTAATAGTCCTTCTGCACCTCAGTCTCCGAACTCTGCTCTCTGTAACAGTCCTTCTACACCTCAGTCTCCAACCTCTTCTCTCTGTAACAGTCCTTCTGCACCTCAGTCTGACACCTCTGCTCTCTGCATGATCATTCTGCACCCCAGTCTCCAAACACTGTTCTCTTAAACAGTCTTTCTGAACACCAATCTCAAAACTCTGCTCTCTATAACAGTTTTTCTATACCGCAGTCTTCAAACTCTGGTCTTTGTAACGGTCCTTGTACACCCCAACTGCCAACCTCTGCTTTCTGTAACAGTCCTTCTGCACCTCAGTCTCCAAACTCTGCTCTTTTTTACAGTACTTCTACACCTCAGTCTCCAACCTCTGCTCTCTGTAACAGTCATTCTGCACCTCAGTCTGACACCTCTCCTCTCTGCATGATCCTTCTGCACCTCAGTCTCCAATCACTGGTCTCTGTAACAGTCCACATGCACCTCAGTCTCCAACCTATTCTCTTCGTAAGAACCTTCAGTAACCCAGTCTCCAAACTGTGCTCTCTATAACAGTCGTTCTGCACCCCAGTATCCAACCTCTCCTCTTGGTAACAGTCCTTCTGGACGCAAGTCTCCCAACTCTGCTCTCTGTAGCAGGCCTTCTGCACCCCAGTCTCCATAATGTGCTCTCTGCAACGATCCTTCTGCACCCCAGTCTCCAACATCTGATCTCTGCAACAGTCCATCTGTACCTCTGTCTCCAAATTCTGCTCTCTGTAAGATGCTTCTGCATTCCTGTATCCAAACTCTACTCTCTGTAACAGTCCTTCTGCACCCGAGTCTCCAACCTCTGCTCTCTGTAACAGGACTTCCGCACCTCCATCTCAAACCTCTGCTCTCTGCAACAGTCCTTTTCCACCCTAGTCTAAAACCTCTTCTCTCTATAACAGTCCTTCTGCACACTAGTTATCAACAACTGCTCTCTGAGACAGTCCTTCTGCACCTCAGTCTCCCAACTCTGCTCTCTGTAAGATCCTTCTGCAACCCAGTCTTTAAATTCTGCACTTTGTACCTGTCCTTCTGCACAACAGTCTCCAACTTCTGTTCTCTGTAACAGTCCTTCTACACCCAAGTCTCCAAACTCTGCTCTCTGTAAGATCCATCTGAACCCCAGTCTCCAACCTATGCTCTCTGTAACAGTCCTTCTACACCCAAGTCTCCAAACTCTGCTCTCTGTAACAGTCCTTCTGTACCTCAGTCTCCAACCTCTGCTCTCTGTAACAGTCATGCTGCACCCCAGTCTCTAAAATCTGCTCTCCACAATATTCCTTCTGCACCCCAGTCTTCAACATCTGCTCTCTGCAACACTCCTTCTGCACCCCAGTCTCCAAACTCCGCTCTCTGCATAGATTTTTCTGGACTCCAATCTCCAACCTCTGCTCTCAGCAATAGTCCGTCTGTACCTCAGTCTCCAAACTCTGCTCTCTCCAAAGTCCTTCTGCACCCCATTCTACAACTTCTGCTCTCTGAAACAGTCTTTCTGAACAACAGTATCCAACATCTGCTCTCTGAAAAAGTCCTTGTGTACCCTAGTATCCAACCTCTGCTCTCTGGAACAGTCCTTCTGTACTGCAGTCCCCAACTTCTGCTCTCTGAAACGAACATTCTGCACCCCAGTCTCCAAAATCTGCTCTCTACAAAAGTCCTTCTGCAACTCAGTTTGAAAATTTTGCTCTCTGCAACAATCCTACTGCACCCAAGACTTCAACATCTGCTCTCTGTAACAGTCTTTCTGCACCTCAGTCTCCAAACTCTGCTCTATGTAAGATCCTTCTGCAACACAGTCTCCAAAATTTGGTCCCTGTAACAGTCCTTCAACACCTCAGTCTCCAACATCTGCTCTCTGTAACACTTGATCTATACCTCACTCTGAAACCCCTTCTCTCTGCAGGATCCTTCTGAACCCCTGTCTCCAACAACTGCTCTCTGTAGCAGTCCTCCTTCACCTCAGTCTCCAAACTGTGCTCTCTGTAAGATACTTTTGCCACCCAGTCTCCTAACTCTGCTCTCTATAACAGTCCTTCTGCACGCCAGTCTTCTACCTCTTCTCTTTTTAACAGGCCTTCGGCACCCCAGTCTCCAAACTCTGCTCTCTGTAACAGGTCTTTTTTACCCCAGTCTCCAAAGTCTGTTCTCTATAAGAAGTCTTCTACACCCCAGTCTCCAACCTCTGCTCTCTGCAACAGTCCTTCTGCACCCCAGTCTCCAACCTGTGGTCTCTGCAACAGTCCTTCTGCACCTCAGTTTTAAAACGTTGTTTTCTGCTACGATCCTTTTGTACCTCAGTCTCCAACCTCTACTCTCTGTAACAGTCCTTCTGCACCTGGGTACCCAACATCTGCTCTCTGTTAGATCCTTCTTCAACCCAGTCTCCAAACTCTGTGATCTGTAACAGTCATTCTAGAGCCCTTCTCCACACTCTGCTCTCCGTTACAGGCCTTCTGAACCCCAGTCTCCAACCTCTGATATCTGTAACAGTCTTTTTGAACCTCAGTCTCCAAATTCTGCTCTCTGCAATGATTCTTCTGAACCCCAGTCTCCAACTTCTCCTCTCCTCAACAGTCCTTCTGCAACTCAGTCTCCAAATTCTGCTCTCTGCAACAGTCCTTCTGCACCCCAGTCTCCAACCTCTGCTCTCTGTAACAATCCTTCTGCACCCCAGTCTCTAACCTCTGCTCTCCATAACAGTCCTTCTGCACCATATTCTCCAACCTCTACTCTCTGTAAAGGTCCCTCTACCCCAATTTTCAACCTCTGCTTTCTGTAACAGTCCTTCTGCACCTTAGTCTGAAACCTCTGCTCTCTGCACGATCCTTCTGCACCTCAGTCTCCATTCACTGCTCTCTGTAATATTCATCCTGCCCCACAGTCACTAACCACTGCTCTCTGTACGATCCTTCTGCAACCCAGCCTCAAAACTCTGCTCTCTATAAAAGTCCTTCTGCAACCCAGTCTCCAAACTCTGCTCTCTGTTGCAGGCCTTATGCACCCCAGTCTCCAAACTCTGCTCTCTTAAACAGTCCTTTTGCAAGCCTGTCTGAAACCTCTGCTCTCCGTAGCGGTCCTTCTGCACCCCAGTCTCAACCTCTGCTTTCTGTATCAGTAATTCTGCACCCCAGTCTCCAAACTTTGCTCTCTGTAACATTCTTTCTGCACCTCAGTCTTCAATGTCTTCTCTCTGCGACAGTTCTTCTGCACCCCAGTCTCCAAACTCTGCTCTCTGCAACAGTTCTTCTGAACCCCACTCTCCAACATCTGCACTCTGAAAAAATTCGTCTATAAACCATTCTCCAACATCTACTGTCTGAAACAGTCCTGCTGTATTGCAGTCTCCGAACCCTGCTCTCTGAAACGGTCCTCCTGCACTCTAGTCTCCAACCTCTGCTTTCTGTATAAGTCCTTATGAACCTCAGTATCCAACCTCTGCTCTCTGCAACAGTCCTTCTGCACCCCAGTCTCCAACCTCTGTAATTTCCACCAGTCCCTCTGCACCTCAGTCTGAAAACTCGGTTCTCTGCAACGATCCTTCTGCACCCCAGTCTCCAAACTCTGCTCTCTTTAACAGTCCTGTTCAACCTCAGTCTCCAACCTCTGCTCTCTGTAAGATCCTTCTGCAACCCTGTCTCCAAACTCTGCTCTTTGTAACAGTCCTTCTGCACGCCAGTCTCAATCCTCTGCTCTTTGCAACAGTTCGTCTGAACCGCAGTCTTTAACATCTGCTCTATGAAAGATCCTTCTGCACCCCAGTCTCCAAACTCCGATCTCCGTAACAGTCCTTCTTCACCCAAGTATCCAAACTTTGCTCTCTGTAACAATCCTTCTGCACCTCAGTCTCCTACATCTTCTCTCTGCAACGGTTATTCTGCACCCCATTCTCCAACCTCTGTTGTCTACTAGAGTACTTCAGCATGTCAGTCTCCAAACTCTGCTCCCTGCAAAAATCTTTCTGCACCCCAGTCTCCAAACATTGCTCTCGGTAACATTTCTTCTGCACCTCTGTCTCCAAACTCTGCTCTATGTAAGTTCCTACTGCCACACAGTCTCCAAACTCTGCTCTCTGTAACAGTCCTTCTGCACACCAGTCTCCAACCTCTGTTCTGTGCTCCAGGTCGTCTGTACCCCACTCTCCAGGCTCTGCTCTCTGTAAGATCCTTCTGCACACCAATCTCCAAACTCTGATCTCTGTAACAGTCCTTCTTCACCCCAGGCTCCAACATTTGCTCCCTGCAACAATCCTTCTGCACCCCAGTCTCCAATTTCTGCTCTCTGTAGCAAGCCTTTTGCACCCCAGTTTCCCACCTCAGCTTTCTGTATCATAATTCTTCACCTTAGTCTCCAACGTCTTCTCTGTGTAACAGTCCTTCTGCTTCTCAGTCTTCAAATTCTGCTCTCTGCAACAGTCCTTCTGCACCCTAGTCTACAAACTCTGATTTCTGCAACATTCCTTCAGCATCTCCATCTCCAACCTCTGCTATCTGCAACAGTCCTTCTGCATTGCTGTCTCAAAATATGGTCCCTGCAAGAGTCCTTCTTCACCTCAGTTCGCAAACTCTGATCTCTGCAATGGTACTTTTTAAACCCTTTCTCCAACCTCTGCTCTTTGTAACAATCCTACTGTACCCCAGTCTCCAACCTCTTCTCTCTGCAACAGTACTTCTGAACCTCAGTCTCCAACATCTGCTCTCTGCAACAGTCCTTCTAAAGTGCAGTCTCAAACCTCTGCTCTTTGCAATAATCCTTCTGCATCCCAGTCTCCAAAAACTGCTCTCTGCAACACTCCTTCTGCACCCCAGTCTACAACCTCTTCTATCTTCTACAGTACCTCTGCATTCCAGTCTCCAACCTCTGCTCTCTGCAACATTTTTTCTGCACCCGAGTCTCCAACCTGTGCTCTCTGTAACTGTCCTGCTGCACCCAAGTCTCCAACCTCTGCTCTCTGTAGCGATCCTTCTGTAACTCATTCTCCAACCTCTGCTCTCTACAACGATCCTTCTGCACCCCAGTCTCCATCCTCTGCTCTCTGTAATAATCCTTTTGCACCCCAGTTCCCAACCTCTCCTCTCTATAAAAGTCCTTCTGCACCTCAGTCTCCGAGGTCTGCAATCTGTAACAGTACTTCTGCACCCCAGTCTCAAACCTCTGCACTCAGAAATGATCTTTCTGCACCTCAGTCTCCAACCTCTGCTCTCTTCAATACTCCTTCTGCACCCCAGTCTCCAACATCTGCTCTCTGCAATGATCCTTCTTCTTCCCAGGCTCCAACCTCTCCTCTCTGCAACGGTCCGTCTACATCCCAGTTTCCAAAATCTTCTCTCTGTAACAGTCCTTCTGCACCTCAGTTTCCAATCTCTGCTCTCTGAAACAGTCCTTCTGCACCCCTGTTTTCAACCTCTGCTCTAGTAACAGTTCTTCTGCACCCCAATCTCCAAACTCTGCTCTCTGTAACACTCCTTCTTCACCCCAGTCTCCACCCTCTACTCTTTGTAAAAGTCCTTCTGCACCTCAGTCTCCAACCTCTGCTCTCGGTAAGGCCCTTCTGCAACCCATACTCCAAACGCTGCTCTCTGTAAGAGTCTTCTGCACCCCAGTCTCCAAACTCTGCTCTCTGTAACAGGCCCTCTGCACCCCATTCTTCAAACTCTTCTCTGTATAATAGGCCTTCTGCACCCCAGTCTCCAACATCTGCTCTCTGCAACGATCCTTCTTTTACCTAGTCTCCAAACTCTGCTCTCTGTGAAAGTTCTTTTGTATATCAGTCTCCGACCTCTTTTCTTTGTAATGGTCCATATGCTCCCCAATTGCCAACCTCTTCTTTCTGTAATAGTCCTTCTTAACCCCATTCTCTAAACTCTTCTCTCTGCCACTATCTTTCTGCACCTCAGTCTCCAATCTCTGCTGTCTGTAAAAGTCCTTCTGCACCTCAGTCTCCATCCTTTGCTCTCTGTAATTGTCCTTCTGCACCCCAGTTTCCAAATCTGCTCTCTGTAACAATCCTTCTACACCTCTGTCTGCAACGTCTGCTCTCTGTAATAGTTCTTCTTCACCCCAGTCTCCCACATCTGATCTCTGCAACGGTCCTTCTGCACCCCAGTCTCCAAACTCTGTTCTCTGTAACAGTCCTTCTGTACGGAAGTCTCTAACCTCTTCTCTCTATAACGATCTTTCTGCACCCAAATTTCCAACCTCTGCTCTCTGTAACAGTCCTTCTAAGCCTCAGTCTGAAACTTCTGCTCTCTGCAAAAATCCTTCTAAACAACAGTCTCCAAACTCTGCCATCAGTAACAATTTTTCTGCACCCCAGTCTCCAACATCTGCTATCTGTAGCAGGTTTTCTGCAACCCAGTCTCTAAACTCTGCTCTCTGTAACAGTCCTTCTGCACCACAGTCTCCAACCTCTTCTATCTGCAAAAGTCCTTCTATACCCCAGTCTCCAACCTCCGCTCTCTGCAACAATCCTTCTGCATCCCAGTCTCCAAATTCTGCTCTCTGTGAGATTCTTCTGCACACCATTCTCCAAACTTTGCTCTCTGTAACAGTCATTCTGCACCTCAGTCTACAACCTCATCACTCTGCAACGGCCCTTGTGCACCCCAGTATCCAACCTCTGTTCTCTGCAGCTGTCTTTCTGCACCACAGGCTACACACTCTGCTCTCAGTAACAGTCCTTCTGCACCCCAGTCTCCAAACTCTACTTTCAGTATCAGTTATTCTTCACCCCAGTCTAAAACCACTGCTCTCTGTAACAGTCCTTCTGCACCTCAGTCTCCAACCTCTGCAATGATACTTCTGCACCCTAAGCATCAAACTCTGCTCTCTGGAATACTTCTTCTGCACCTAAGTCTTTAACCTCTGCTCTCTGTAAGGATTCTTCTGAACCTCAGTCTCCAACCAATGCTCTCTGTAACAGGCCTTCTGCACCGCAGTCTCCGAGCTCTGCTCTCTGTAACGGTTCTTCTGCAAACCAGTCTCCAAGCTCTACTATCTGTAACAGTCCTGCTGCACCCGAATCAAACCACTGCACTCTGTAACAATCTTTCTGATAACCAGTCTAAAAACTCTGCTCCTCTTTAACAGTTCTTCTGAACCAGAATCT
>NW_027522015.1:0-38095 GCF_052094955.1 Ictidomys tridecemlineatus
TCTCTGAAACTGTCTTTCTGAATCAGAGGCTCCAAACTCTGCTCTCTGTAACAGAACTTCCGCACCTCAGTCTCAAACCTCTGCTCTCTGCAACATTCCTCTGCACCCCAGTCTCCAACCTCTGCTTTCTACATTAGTCCTTCTGGACCTTAGTTAGCAACATGTGCTCTCTGCAACAGTCCGTCTGCACGCCACTCTCCAATATCTGCTCTCTGCAACAGTCATTCTGCACCTCAGTCTGAAACCTCTCCTCTCCATGATCTTTCTGCACCCCAGTCTCAAACCACTGCTCTCTGTAACAATCCACCTGCACCTTAGTCTCCAAACTCTGCTCTCTGTAAGATTCTTCAGCAACCCTTTCTTCAAAATCTACTCTCTGTACCAGTCCTTCTGCACCCCAGCTCCCAACCTCTCCTCTCTGTAACAAGCCTTCTGCACGCCAGTCTCCATATCTGCTCTCTTAAGCAGGCTGTCTGCACGCAAGTCTCCAAACTCTGCTCTCTGGAACGATCCTTCTGCACCCCAGTCTTTAACCTCTGCTCTCTGCAATGATCCTACTGCACCCCAGTCTCCAACCTCTGCTCTCTGTAACAGTCCTTCTTCACCCGACTCTTCAACCTCTGCTTTCTGTATCAGTCCTTCTGAACCCCAGTCTCCAACCTCTGCTCTCTGTGTCTATCTTTCTTCACCTCAGTCTTCGACCTGTGCTTTCTGTAACAGTCCTTCTGTACCCAAGTCTCCCACCTCTACTCTCCATAACAGTCTTTCTATACCGTAGTCTCCGACCTCTGCTCTCTGTAACGGTCCTTCTGCACCCCAATTTCCAAACTCTGCTTTCTGTAACAGTCCTTCTGCACCTCAGTCTCCAAACTCTGCTCTCCGTAACAGTCCTTCTACACCTCAATTTCCAAACTCTGCTTTCTGTAACAGTCCTTCTGCACCTCAGTCTCCAAACTCTGCTCTCCGTAACAGTCCTTTTACACCTCAATCTCCAACCTCTGCTCTCGGTAACAGTACTTCTGCACCTCAGTCTGAAAACTCTCCTCTCCACGATCTTTCTGCACCCCAGTCTCAAACCACTGCTCTCTGTAACAGTCCACGTACACCTTAGTCTCCAACCTCTGCTCTCTGTAAGATCCTCCAGCAACCCTTTCTTCAAAATCTGCTCTTTGTACCAGTCCTTCTGCACCCAAGTCTCCAACCTCTCCTCTATGTAACAGGCCTTCTGCACGCCAGTCTCCAAATCTGCTCTCTTTAGCATGCCTTCTGCACGCAAGTCTCCAACCTCTGCTATCTGCATCGATTTTTTCTGCACCCCAGTCTATAAAATCTGCTCTCTGCAATGATCATACTGCACCCCAGTCTCCAACCTCTGATCTCTAAAACAGTCCTTCTGCACCTCAGTCTCCGAATTCTGCTCTCTGTAAGATGTTTCTGCACCGCTGTATCCTACCTCTGCTCTCTGTAAAAGTCCTTCTTCACCCCAGTCTCCAAACTCTGCTCTCCGCAACAGTTTTTCTGCACCCCAGTCTCCAAACTTCGCTCTCTCCACAGTCCTTCAGCACCCTGGTTACCAGCATCAGCTCTGTTTTACAGTTCTTCTCCACCCCAGTCTCCAACCTCTGCTCTCTGTAACAGTCCTCCTGTACTGCAGAATCCAACCTCTGCTCTCTGTAACAGTCTTTCTGCAATCCAGACTCCAATCACTGCTGTCTGTATCAGTCCTTCTGCACCCCAGTCTCCCACCTCTGCTCTCTATAACAGTCCTTCTGAACCCCAGTCTCCAAAGTCTGCTATCTGCAACAGTCCTTCTGCACCCCAGTCTCCAACCTCTGCTCTCTGTAACAATCCTTCTGCACCTCAGTCTCCAATCTCTGTACTCTGCAACATTACTTCTGCACCTCAGTTTGTAACATCTACTCTCTGTAACAGTCTTTCTGCACCTGATTATTCAACCTCTGCTCTCTGTAGGATCTTTCTCCAACCCAGTCTCCAACTTCTGCTCTATGCAACAGTCCTTCTGCACACCAGTCTCCAAAATCTGCTCTCTGCAACAGTCCTTCAGCAACTCAGTCAAAAAACTCTGCTCTCTGCAACGATCCTTCTGCACCTCAGTCTCCTAACTCTGCTCTCTGTAAAAGTCCTTCTGCAGAATAGTTTTCAACCTCTGCTCTCTGTAACAGGAATATTACAACCCAGTCTCGAAACTCTGCTCTCTGTAACAGGCTTTCAAAACCCCAGTCTCTAACCTCTTCTCTCTGCAATGATTTTTCTCCACCCCAGTCTCCAACCTCTGCTCTCCGCAACAGTCCTGCACCCTAGTCACCAAACTCTGCTCTGTGTAAAAGCCTTATGCACTCCAGTGTTCAACCTCTTCTCTCTGCAATGATTTTTTCCATCCCAGTCTCCAACATCTGCTCTCTGCAACAGTCCTTTTGCACCCCAGTCTCTAAACTCTACTCTCTGTAAGATCCATCTGAACCCCCGTCTCCAACCTCTCCTTTCTGTAACAGTCCTTCTCCACACCAGTCTCCAAATATGCTCTCTGTAAGTGTCCTTCTGCACCTCAGTCTCGAAACTCTGCTCTCTGTAACGGTCCATCTGCACCTCAGTCTCTAAAATCTTCTCTCTGCAACGATTCTTCTGGATCCCAGTCTCCAACTTCTGCTCTGTGCAACAGTCCTTCTGCACCACAGTCTCTAACCTCTGCTCTCTGTAAGATCCTTCTGCACTCCAGTTTCTAAACTCTGCTCTCTGTAACATTCCTTCTCCACAACACTCTGCAACTTCTGTCCTCTGCAACAGTCCTTCTGCTCCCCAGTCATCGAGATCTTCTCTGTGTAACAGTCCTTCTGTACTGCAGTCTCCAACCTCTGCTCTCTGTAACCGTCAATCTACACCCCAATTTCCAACCTCTGCTTTCAGTAACAGTCCTTCTGCACCTCAGTCTCCAAACTCTTCTCTCTGTAACACTCCTTCTACACCTCAGTCTCCAACCGCTGCTCTCTGTAACAGTCCTTCTGCAGCCCAGTCTTCAACCTCTGCTATTGGTAAGAGTTCTATACAGCAGTCTTCAACCTCTGCTCTCTTTAATGGTCCTTCTGCATCCCAATTTCCAAACTCTGCTTTTTGTAACAGTCCTTCTGCACCTGAATCTCCAAACTCTGCTCTCTGTAACAGTCCTTCTACACCCCAGTATCCAAACTCTGCTCTCTGCAACAGTCCTTCTGCATTCCAGTCTCCAAAATATGCTCTCTGAAACAGTCCTTCTGTACCTCAGTCTGAAAACTCTGCTGTCTGGAACGAACCTTCTGCACTCCAGTGTCCTACCTTTGCTCTCTTTAAGAGTCCATCTACACCTCAGTCTCCAACCTCTGCTCTCTTTAACAGTCCTTCTGTACCTCAGTTTTCAAATTCTGTTCTCTGTAAGACCTTTCTGCACTGCTGTCTTCAACCTCTGCTCTCTGTAACAGTCTTTTTGCACCCCAGTCTCCAACCTCTGCTCTCCGCAACAGTTCTTCTGCACCCCAGTCTCCAAACACTGCTCTCTGCAACAGTCCTTCGGCACCCTAGTTACAAACATCAGCTCTCTTTTACAGTCCTTGTGCACCCCAGTCTCCAACCTCTGCTGTCTGTAACAGTCCTCCTGTACTGCAGAATCCAAACTCTGCTCTCTGTAACGGTCTTTCTGCACCCCAGTCTCCAATATCTGCTTTCTCTATCAGTCCTTCTGCACCCCAGTCTCCAACCTCTGCTCTCTATAACAGTCCTTCTGCAACCCAGTCTCCAAAATCCGCTATCTGCAACAGTCCTTCTGCACCCCAGTCTCTAACCTCCGCTCTCTGTAACGATCCTTCTGCACCTCAGTCTCCAAACTCTGGTCTCTGTAACAGTCAATCTGCACCTCAGTCTCTAAAATCTGGTATCTGCAACGATCCTTCCAGACCCCAGTCTCCAACTTCTGCTCTCGGCAACAGTCCTTCTGCACCACAGTGTCCAGACTCTGATCTCTGTAAGATCCTTCTGCACTCCAGTTTCCAAACTCAGCTCTATGTAACATTCCTTTTCCACCCCAGTCTCTAATTTCTTTCCTCTGCAACAGTCCTGCTGCTCCCCAGTCTCCGAGATCTGCTCTGTGTAACAGTCCTTCTGTACCGCAGTCTCCAACCTCTGCTCTCTGTAAGGGTCCTTCTACACCCCAATTTCCAACATCTGCTTTTTGTGACAGTACTTCTGCACCTCAGTCTCCAAACTCTGCTCTGTGTAACACTCCTTCTACACCTCAGTCTCTAACCTGTGCTCTCTGTAACATTCCTTCTGCACCCCAGTCTCCAACCTCTGCTCTCTCCATTGGTACATTTGCAACCCAGTCTCCAACATTGTTCTCTACAACAGTCCTTCTGTACTGCAGTCTCCAAACTCTGTTCTCTGTAAGGGTCCTTTTACAACCCAGTCTTTCACCTTTACTTTTTATATCAGTCCTTCTAGACCACAGTCTCCAAACTCTGCTCTCTGTAACCGTCATTCTGCACCTCACTTTGCAAACTCTGCTCTCTGAAACAGTCTTTCTCCACCCCAGTCTCCAACCTCTGCTCTCTTTAACAGTCCTTCTGTACTGCAATCTCCAACCTCTGCTCTTGTTAAGGGTCCTTCTGCACCCCAGTCTCCAAACTCTGCTTTCTGTATCAGTCCTTCTGCACTCCAGTCTCTAACCTGTGCTCTCTGTAACAGTCTTTCTGCACCTCAGACTCCAACCTCTACTCTCTGCTACAGTCCTTCAGCGCCCCAATCTAAAAACTCTTCTCTCTGCCACAGTCCTTTTGCACCTCAGTGTCAAAACTCTGCTCTCTGTAAGATCCTTCTGAAACCCAGTCTCCAACCTCTACTTTCTGCAATGGTCCTTCTGTAAACCAGTCTCCAAACTCTGTTCTCTACAACAGTCATTCTGCACCCCAGTCTCCAATGTCTGCTCTCTGTAAGAGTCTTTCAGTCTCCAAACTCTGTTCTCTGTAAGGGTCCTTCTGCACCCCAGTCTTAAACCTCTGCTTTCTGTATCAGTCCTTCTGCACTGCAGTCTCCAAACACTGCTCTCTCCAAGAATCCTTCTGCATCTCAGTCTCCTACCTCTGCTCTCTCTAACAGTCCTTCTGTACTTCATTCTCCAAACTCTGCTCTCTGTAAGATTCTTATGCAATCCCTCTTAAAACTCTGTTCTCTGTAACTGTCCTTCTGCACCCCAGTCTCCAAGAACTTCTCTCTGTAACAGGCCTTCTTCACCCCAGTCTCTAACCTCTGCTGTATGTAACAGTTTTTTTGCACCGAGTCTCCAAAATCTTCTTTCTTCAATGATTCTTCTCCACCCCAGTCTCCAACCTCTGCTCTCAGCAACAGTCCTTTTGCACCCCAGTCTCCAACCTATGCTCCCTGTAAGATCCTTCTACACACGTGTCTCCAACCTCTGCTCTCTGTGACACTCCTCTGTACACCAGTCTCCAACTTCTGCTCTCTGTAAGGGTCTTTCTGCACCTCAGTCTCCAACTTCTGCTCTCTGCAACACTCCTTCTGCATCCCAGTCCCCTAACTTTGCTCTCTGCAACCGTTTTTCTGCACCTCAGTCTTTAACCTGTGCTCTCTGTAAAAGTCTTTTTGCACCCCAGTCTCCAACCTGTGCTCTCAGTAAAAGTCCTTCTGCCCCACAGTCTCCAAACACTGCTCTCTCCAACGATCCTTCTGCACCTCAGTCTCCAAACTCTGCACTCTCTAACAGTCCCTCTGTGCCTCATTCTCCAACCTCTGCTCTCTGTTAGATTCTTTTGCAACCCAGTCTTCAAACTATGATCTCTGTAACTGTCCTTCTGCACCCCAGTCTTCAAACTCTGCTTTCTGTAACCATCTTTTGCATCTCAGTCTCAATCCTCTGCTCTTTGCAACAGTTCTTCTTCACCCAAGTCTCCAACGTCTGCTCTCTGAAAAAGTCTTTCTAAACCTTAGTCTCCAAACTCTGCTCTCTGTAACAGTTCTTCTACACCCCATTCTCCATACTCTGCTAGCCCCAAGGATACTTCTGCACCCAAGTCTCCATCCTCTACTCTCTGCAGCTTTCATTTTGCACCCCAGTCTCCAGCATCTGCTCTCTGCAACAGTTTTTCTCCACCCCAGTCTCCAAACTCTGCTCTCTGTAACAGTCCTTCTGGACCCCAATATCCAACCTCTACTCTCTGCAACAGTCCTTCTACACCCCAGTCTCCACCCTCTGCTTTCAGCAAAAGTTTTTCTGAACCCCAGTCTCCAACCTCTTCTCTCTGTAACTATAATTCTGCACCTATGTCTTAAACCTCTGCTCTTTGCAAGGGTCCTTCTCACATCAGTCTCCAACCTCTACTCTCTGTAACAGTGCTTCTGCACTGCAGTCTCCAAACTCTGCTCTCTGTAAGATCTTTCTGCACCCCAGTCTCCAAACTCTGCTCTGTAACAGGCCTTATGCACCCCAGTCTCCAACCTCTGCTCTCTGTATCACTCCATCTGCACCCCAGTCTCCAACCTCTGCTCTCTGCAACGATCCTTCTGCACCCCAGTCTCCAACATCTGCTCGCTGCAACAGTCCTTGTGCAACCCAGTCTTCAACATCTGCTCTCTGCAACAGTTCTTCTGTACCTCAGTCTGAAAAATCTGCTCTCTGCAACAATTGCTCTGTACCCAAGTCTCCAACCTCTGCTCTCTGTAACAGTCTTTCTGTACCTCTGTCTTCTACCTCTGCTCTTTGTAAGACCATTCTGAAACCCAGTCTGCAAACTCTGCTCTCTGTAACAGTCCTTCTGCACCCCAGTCTCCACACTCTGCTCTCTGAAACAGGCCTTCTGCATCCCAGTCTCCAACATCTGCTCTCTGTAATAGGCCTTCTGCACCCCAGTCTCCAAGCTCTACTCTCTGCAACGATCCTTCTGCACCAGTCTCCTACCTCTTCTTTCTAAAACAGTCCTTCTGCACCCCAGTCTCCTACCTCTGCTCTCTATAAGAACCTTCTGCACACCAGTCTGCAATCCCTGCTCGCTGTAACAGTCCTTCTGGAACCTATCTCCAAATTCTGCTCTCTGCAATAGTCCTTCTACACCCCAGTCTCTAAACTCTGCTCTCTGTAACAGTCCTTCTGCCCCCGAGTCTCCAACATCTACTTTCTTTTTCAGTCCTTCTGCACCCCAGTGTCCAACCTCTGCTCTCTGTAACAGTCCTTCTGCACCTCAGTCTCCAACCTCTGCTATCAGCAACAGTTTTTCTGAACCCCAGTCTCCTACCTCTGCTCTCTGCAACATTCCTTCTGCAGCCCAGTCTCAAACCTATGCTGTCTGTAAAAGTCTTTCTGCACCCCTGTCTCCAACTTTGCTCTCTGTAATGATCCTTCTGCACCCCAGTCTCGAACCTCTGCTGTCTTCAACGATCCTTCTGCACATAACTCTCCAACCTCTGCTCTCTGCAAGGATCCTTCTGCACCCCAGTCTCAAAACTCTGCTCTCTTTAACAGTCTTTCTGTACCTCAATCTCCAATCTCTGCTCTATTAAACAGTTCTTCTGTGCACAAGTCTCTAACATCTGCTCTCTTAAACAGTCCTTCTACACCCCAGTCTCCAACCTCTGCTCTATGCAACAGTCCTTCTACACCCCAGTCTCCATACTCTGATCGCCCCAACGATTCCTCTGCACCTCAGTCTCCTAACTCTGTTCTCTACATCAGTTCTTCTGCACCCTAGTCTCCAACCTCTGCTCTCTGAAACAGTCTTTCTGTACAACAGTCTCCAACCTCTGTTCTCTGTAAGGGTCCTAATGCAACCCAGTATCCAACTTCTGCTTTCTGTATCAGTCATTTTGAACCATAGTCACCAAACTCTGCCTTCTGCAACCGTCCTTCTGCAACTCAGTCTGCAACCTCTGCTCTCTACAACAGTTCTTCTGAATCCCAGTCTCGATCCTCTGCTCTCTGCAACAGTCCATTTGTACCCCAGTCTCCAACATCTGCTCTCTGCAACAGTCATTATCCACCCCAGTCTCTAAATTTTGCTCTCTGTAACAGTCCTTCTGTACTGCATTCTACAACCTCTGCTCTCTGTAATGGACTTCTGCACCCGAGTCTCCAACCTCTGCTTTCTGTTTCAGTCCGTCTGCACCCCAGTCTCCAACCTCTGCTCTGTTTAACTGTCCTTCTGCACTTTAGTCTCCAACCTCTGCTCTCTGCTACAATCTTTCTGGACCCCAATCTCCAACATTTGCTCTCTGCAACAGTCTTTCTGCACCCCAGTCTCCAACCTGTGCTCTAAATAACAGTCCTTCTGTACTGCATTCTCCAACCTCTGCACTCTGTAAGGGTACTTATACACCCAAGTCTACAACCTCTGCTTAATGTATCAGTCCTTCTGCACCCTAGTCTCCAACCTGTGCTCTGTGTAACTGTCCCTCTGCACCTTAGTCTCCAAACTGTGCTCTCTGCTACAGTCCTCCTAGACCCCAGTCTCCAACCTCTGCTCTCTGTAACAATCCTTCTGCACCTCAGTCTCCAACCACTTCTCTCTGCAACAGTCTTTCTGCACCTGAGTCTCCAATCTCTACTCTCTATAACAGTGCTTCTAAACCTCAGTCTCAAACTTCTGCTCTATGTAAGATCCTTCTGCAACCCAGTCTCCAAACTCTGCTCTCTGTAACAGTTTTTCGGCACCTCACTCTCCAAACTCTGCTCTCTGTAAAAGACCTTCTGCACCCCAGTCTTCAACCTCTGCTCTCTGTATCAGTTCTTCTGCACCCCAGTGTCCAACCTCTGCTCTCTGCAACGATCACTCTGCACCCCAGTCTCCAACACCTGCTCGATGCAACAGTCCTTTTGAGCCCCAATCTCCAATATCTGCTCTCAACAGTTCTTCTGTACCTCAGTCTGAAAACTCTGCTCTCTTCAATAATCCTTCTGCACCCGAGTCTCCAACCTCTGCTCTGTGTAACAGTCCTTCTGTACCTCAGTCTTCAACTTCTGCTCTGTATCAGTCCTGCGCCCCTGTCTCCCACATCTGCTCTCTGTAACTGTCCTTCTTCACCTCAGACTTCAACCTCTGTTCTTTGTAACAGTCCTTCTGCACCCCAGTGTCAATCTCTGCTATCTGCCAGGATCTTTCTGAATCCCAGTCTCAAACATCTGCTCTCTGCAAAAGTCATTCTGCACCCAAGTCTGGAAACTCTGCTGTCTCCAACAATCCTTCTGCACCCCAGTCTCCTAACTCTGCTCTCAGTAACAGTCCTTCTGCATCTCAGTCTCCAAACTCTGCTCCACGTAAGATCTTTCTGCAACCCAGTCTCCAAATTCTGCTCTCTGTAACAGCCCTTCTGCACCCCAGTCTCCAAACTCTGCTCTCTGTATCAGTCCTTCTGCACCCCAGTCGCAAAACTTCTGCTCTTTGTAACAGTCCTTCTGCAGCTCAGTCTCCTACATCTGCTCTCTTCAACAGTCCGTCAGCTCCCCAGATTGCAACTTCTGTTTTCTGCAACAGTCCTTCTACACCCCAGTCTTTAACCTCTGGTATCTGCAACAGTTCTTCTGCACCCCAGTCTCCAAACTCTGCTCTCTGGAACAGTCCCTCTGCACCTCACTCTTTAACCTCTGCTCTCTGTATCACTCCTGCTTCACCTCGGTCTACAATCTTTGCTCTCTGTAAGATCCTTCTGCAACCTTGTCTAAAAACTCTGCTCTCTGTAACAGTCCTTATTCACCTCAGTCTCCAAACTCTGTTCTTTGCAACACTCCTTATGCACCCCAGTCGCCAAACTCTACTCTCTGTAACAGTCCTTCCGTACCGCAGTCTCCAAACTCTTTTTTCTGTAACGGTCCTCCTGCACCGCAGTCTCCAACCTCTAATTTCTGTATCAGTCCTTCTGCACCCCAGTCTACAACATCTGCTCTATGTAACAGTCCTTCTTCACCTCATATCCAAACTCTGCTATCTGCGACAGTCCTTATGCACCCCAGTCTCCAACCTCTGCTGTCTGCAAAATTCCTACTGCACCAAGTCTGCAACGTGTGCTCTGTGTAACAGTCCTTCTGCAGCCAAGTCTCCAACTCTGCTCTCTGCAATTATCCTACTGTACCTCAGTCTTAAACCTCTGCTCTCTGCAACAGGCCATCTGCACCTCAGTCTCCAAATTCTGCTCTCTGCAACAGTCCTTCTTCACCCAAGTCTTCAACCTCTGCTCTCTGTAACGGTCGCTCTGTACCCCAATTTCCAACCTCTGCTTTCTGTAACAGTCCTTCTGCACCTCAGTCACCAAACTCTGCTCTCTGTAAGAGTCCTGCTGTACTTCAGTCTCCAACCTCTTCTCTCTGTTACAGTCCTTCTGCAACTCAGTCTGAAACCTCTGCTCTCTGCACTATCCTTCTGCCCCCCAGTCTCCAATCACTGCTCTCTGTAACATTCGTCCTGCACCACAGTCACCAACCATTCCTCTCTGTAAGATCTTTCTGCAACCCAGCCTCAAAACTCTGCTCTCTATAACAGTCGTTCTGCAACCCTGTCTCAGACCTCTGCTCTCTGTAGCAGGTCTTATGCACCCCAGTCTCCAGACTCTGCTCTCTTCTGCACGCCAGTCTACAAACTCTGCTCTCTGTAACAGTCGTTCTACACCCCAGTCTCACACCTCTGCTTTCTGTATCATAATTCTTCATCCTAGTCTCCAATGTCTGCTCTCTGTAACAGTCCTTCTGAAACTAAGTATCCAATTTCTGCTCTCTGTAATGATCCTTCTGTACCTCAGTCTCCAACCAATGCTCTCTGTAATAGGCCTTCTGCACTGCAGTCTCCAACCTCTGCTCTCTGTAACAATTCTTCTGCAACCCAGTCTTCAAGCTCTACTCTCTGTTACAGTACTGCTGCACCCGAATCAAACCTCTGCACTCTGTAACAATCCTTCTGAACCCAAGTGTCAAAACTCTGCTCTCTTTAAAAGTTCTTCTGAACCAGAATCACCAAACTCTGCTCTCGGTAACACTCCTTATGCAACCCAGTCTCCATCCTCTGCTCTCTTTAAGAATCCTTCTGCACCCCAGTCTCCAACATCTGCTCTCTGCAATGATCCTTCTTCTCCCCAGGTTCCACCCTCTGCTCTCTGCAATGGTCCTTCTGCACCCCAGTCTACATACTCTGCTCTTTGTAACAGTCCTTCTGTAAAGCAGTCTCCAACCTCTTCTCTCTTTAACGGTCCTTCTGCACCCCAATTGCAAAACTCTTCTTTCTATAATAGTGCTTCTGCACCTCAGACTCCAACTTATGCTCTCTGTAACAGTCAATCTGCACCTCAGTCTGAAACCTCTGCTCTCTGCAATGATCCTTCTGTACCCCAGTCTATGAAGTGTGCTATCTATAACAGTCCTTTTGCACCCCAGTCTCCAACATCTGCTCTCTGTAAAACGCCTTCTGCACTCCAGTTTCCAAACTCTGCTCTCTGTAACAGGACTTCTGCACTGCAGTCTCCAACCTCTTTTCTCTGCAATGATATTTCTGCACACCAGTCTTCAACCTCTGCTCTCTGTAAGATTCTTCTGCACCTAAGTCTCCAACCTCTCCTCTCTGTATAAGTCCACATGCACCCCAGTATCTAACCTCTGTTCTCTTTAACAATCTTAGGCACCTAAATCTCCAACTTCAGCTCTCTGCATTGGTCCTTCTGCACCCCAGTCTCCCAACTCTGTTCTCTGCAACAGTCCTTCTGCAAAACAGTCTCCAAAGTCTGCTTTCTGTATCAGTTCTTCTGTACCCCAGTCTCCAAACTCTGCTCTCTGTAACAGTCCTTCTGCACCTCAGTCTACAACCTCTGCTCTCTGTAACAGTCCTCCTGAAACCTAGTCTCCAACCTCTACTCTCTGCAACATTTCTTCTGCACCCCAGTCTCCAACCTGTGCTCTCTGTAACTGTCCTTCTGCATCCCAGTCTCCAACATCGGCTCTCTGTAAGTATCATTCTCTACCATATTCTCCAACCTCTGCACTCCTCAACAATTATTCCGCACCTCAGTCTCCAACCTCTGCTCTCTGCAACGATCCTTCTGCATCCCAGTCTTCAACCACTGGTCTCTGTAACAGTCCATATGCAACTCATTCTCCAACCTATGCTCTCTGTAAGATACTTCTGCACACCAGTCTACAACATCTGCTCACTGCAAAGATCCTTTAGAACCCCAGTCTCCAACCTCTGCTCCCTGTAACAGTCTTTCTGTACAGCAGTTTCCAAACTCTGCTCTGTGTAACGGTCCTTCTACACCCCAGTCTCCAACCTCTACTTTCTGTATTAGTCTTTCTGCACCCCAGTTTCCAAACTCTGCTCTATGTAACAGTTCTTCTGCACCTCAGTCTCCAAACTCTACACTCTGCAACAGTCCTCTGCACCCAAGTCTCCACCCTCTGCTCTCGGTAACAGTTCTTCTGCACCCCAATCTACAAACTCTGCTCTCTGTAACACTCCTTCTGCACTCCAGTCTACACCCTGTGATATCTGTAACAATTCGTCTGGACATCAGTCTCCAAACTCTGCTCTATACAACGTTCTTTCTGCTCCTCAGTCTCCAAACACTACTCTCTGTAAAAGTCCTTCTGCACCTCAGTCTCTAAACTCTCCTCTCTGTAAGATCCTTCTGCAACCAATTCGCCAAACTCTGCTCTCTGTAACAGTCCTTCTGCACCCCAATCTCCAAAGTCTGCTCTCTATAACAGGCCTTCTGCACCACAGTCTTATAACTCTGCTATCTTTAATAGGCCTTCTGCACCCAAGTCTCCAACCTCTGCTTTCTGCAGCGATCCTTCTGCACCCCAGGATCCAACATCTGCTCTCTGCAACAGTACTTCTGCACCTCAGTCTGAAAACGCTCCTCTCTGCAATTATCCTTCTGCACCCCAGTCTTAAACCTCTGCTCTTGTAACACTTCTTCTGCACCTCTGTCTCCAAAATGATCTCTGTAAGATCCTTCTGCAACCCAGTCTCGAAACTGTGCTATCTGTAACATTCCTTCTGCACCCCAGTCTCCAACCTCTGCTCTCTGCAACAGTCCTTCTGCACCCCATTCTCCAACCTCTACTCTCTGTAAGATCCTTCTGCACCACAGTCTTTAAACTCTTCTCTCTGTATTAGTACTTCTGCACCCAGGTCTCCAAACTCTGCTCTCTGCAATATTTCTTCTGCACCCGAGTCTCAAACCTGTGCTCTCTGTAATAGTCCTTCTGTACCCCAGATTCCAACATCTGCTCTCTGCAATGATCCTTCTTCTACACAGTCTCCAAACTCTGCTCTCTGTAAAAGTCCTTTTGTATCGCAGTCTCCAACCTCTTCTCTTTTTAACGGTTTATCTGCTCCCCAATTGCCAACCTCTGCCTTCTGTAACAGTCCTTCTGCACCCCAGTCTCCAAACTCTTCTCTCTGCAACGATCCTTCTGCACCGCAGTCTCCTACCTCTGCTCTCTGTAAAAGTCCTTCTGCACCTCAGTCTCCATTCTTTGCTCTCTGTAATGATCCTTCTCAACCCCAGTATCCAATCTCTGCTCTCTGTAACAATCCGTCTACACTTCTGTGTCCAACGTCTGCTCTCTGTAACAGTCCTTCTGCACACCAGTCTCAAAACTCTGTTCTCTGTAACAGTCCTTCTATACCGCAGTCTCCAAACTCTACTCTCTATAACGGTCCTTCTGCACCCCAATTGCAAAACTCTGCCTTCTGAAACAGTTCTTCTGAAACTCAGACTCCAACCTCTGCTCTCTTTAACAGACCTTCTAAGCCTCAGTCTGAAACCTCTGCTGTCTGCAACAATCCTTCTAAAGCCCAGTCTCCAAACTGTGCTATCTGTAACAATCCTTCTGCACCCCAGTCTCCAACATCTGCTCTCTGTAACAGGTCTTCTTCAACTCAGTCACCAAAGTCTGCTCTCTGTATCAGGCCTTCTGCTCCCCAGTCTCCAACCTCTGCTCTCTGTAAGATGCTTCTGCACCCCGTTTTCCAAACTTTGCTCTCCGTAACAGTCATTCTGCACCTCAGTCTCCAACCTCATCCCTCTGCAACGGCCCTTCTGCACCCCAGTATCCAACCTCTGTTCTCTGCAGCAGTCATTCTTCACCCCAGTCTCAAACCTCTGCTCTCTGCTACAGTCCTTCTGCACCCCAGTCTCCATCTTCTGCTCTCTGCAACATCTCTTCTGCACCCAGTCTTTAAACTCTGCTCTCTATAACTATCCTTCTGCACCCCAGTCTCCAACGTCTGTTTTCTGAAACAGTGCTTCTGACCCCAGTCTCCAGCCTCTGCTCTCTGTAACATCCTTCTGCACCCCAGTTTCCAAACTCTGCTCTAGGTGATATTCCTTCTTCACCCCAGTCTCCACACTCTGCTCTTTGTAACGGTACTTCTGTACCACTGTCTCCAATCAATCTCTGCTCACTGCAACATTTCCTCTGCACCCCAGTCTCCAAACTGTGCTATCTTTAACTGTCTTTCTGACCCCAGTCTCCAAACTCTGCTCTCTGTAACGATCCTTCTGCACCTCAGTCTCCAAACTCTGCTCTCTGCAACGATCCTTCTGCACCGCAGTTTCCAACCTCTGCTCTCTGAAAGGATCCCTCTGCACCCCAGTTTCCAACCTCTGCTCTCTGTTACAGTCTCCAACCTCTCCTATCTGTACCAATCCTTCTTCACCTCAGTCTCTAACCTCTGCTCTCTTTAACAGTCTTTCTGCACCTCAGTCTCTAAACTGTGCTCTCTACAACATTCCTTCTGCACCCCACTCTCCAACCTTTGCTCTCTGTAACATTTCTTCTGCACCCCCAATCTCGAACCTCTGCTCTCTGTAACAATCCTTCTGCACCTCAGTCTCCAACGTCTGCTCTCTGTAACAGTCCTTCTGCAACCTAGTCTTCAACATCTGCTCTCTACAGCGGTCCTTCTGCAACAGTCTCCAAACTCTGCTCTCTCTAACAGTCCTTCTGTACCGCAGTCTCCAACCTCTTCTCTCTATAAGTGTCCTTCTGCACCCCAATTTCCAACCTCTGCTTTCTGTAACAGTCCTTCTGCTATTAAAATTCCAACCTCTGCTCTCTGTAACAGTCCTTCTAAGCCTCAGTCTGAAACCTCTGCTCTCTGCAACAATCTTTCTGCACCCCAGTCTCCAAAATGTGCTTTCTGTAACAATCCTTCTGCACCCCAGTCTGCAACCTCTTCTCTCTGCAACGATCATCATGCACCTCAGTCTCCAACCTCTGTTCTTTGCAAAGATCCTTCTGCACCTCAGTCTCAATCCTCTGCTCTCTGTAAGAATCCTTTTGCACCCCAGTCTCCAACCTCTCCTCTCTGTAAATGTCCTTCTGCACTTAAGTCTCCAAGTTCTGCAATCTGTAACAGTCATTCTGCACCCCAGTCTAAAAACTATGCACTCAGAAATGATCTTTCTGCACCTTAGTCTCCAACCTCTGCTCTCTTTAATAGTCCTTCTGCACCCAGTCTCCAACATCTGCTCTATGCAAGGATCCTTCTTATCTCCAGACTCCTAACTCTGCTCTCTGCAATGGTCCTTCTACATCCCAGTTTCTAAAATATGCTCTCTGTAACACTCCTTCTGCACCTCAGTCTCCAAACTCTGCTCTCTGAAACAGTCCTTCTGCACCCGTGTCTCCAACCTCTGCTCTCAGTAACAGTTCTTCTGCAATCTCCAAACTCTGCTCTCTGTGACACTCCTTCTGCACCCCAGTATCAACCCTCTACTCTCTGTAGAAGTCCTTCTGCACCTTAGTCTCCAACCTCTGCTCTCTCTAAGATCCTTCTGCTACCCATTCTCCATCGCTGCTTTCTGTAAGAGTCTTCTGCACCCCAGTCTCCAAACTTTGCTCTCTGTAACAGGCCTTCTGCACCCCAGTCTTCAAACTCTGCTCTTTGGAACAGGCCTTCTACACCCCAGTCTCCTAACTTTCCTCTCTGCAACGATCCTTCTGCACCCCAGTCACCAAACTCTGCTCTCTGTAACAGTCCTTCTGCTACCCAGGATCCAACATCTGCTCTCTGAAACAGTCCTTTTGCACCTCAGTCTGAAAACTCGGCTCTCTGCAAAAATCCTTCTGCACCCCAGTTTCCAAACTTTGCTCTCTGTAACAGTTCTTCTGAGCATCAGTCTACAAAATGCTTTCTGTAAGATCTTTCTGCAATCAAGTCTCGAAATTGTGCTATCTGTAACAGTCCTTCGGCACCCCAGTCTGCAAACACTGCTCTCTGTAACAGTCCTTCTGCACCCCAGTCTCCAACCTCTGCTCTCTGCAACAGTCCTTCTACATCCCAGTCTCCAACCTCTGCTCTCTGCTAAAGTACTTCTGCACCCCAGTCTCCAACATCTGCTCTCTGTATCAGTCCTTTTATACCTCAATCTCCAACCTCTGCTTTCTGAAGCATTCCTTTTACACCGCAGTAACCAAAATCTTCTCTGTGTAACGATCCTTCTGCATCTTAGTTTCCAACCTCTGCTCTCTGCAAAGATCTTTCTAAACCCCAGTGTCCAACCTCTGATCTCTGTATCAGTCCTTGTGCACCCCTGTCTCCAACCTCTGCCATCAATAGCAGTTCTTCTGCATCCCAATCTCCAAACTCGACTCTCTGTAACACTCCTTCTGCACCCCAGACTCCAATCCCTACTCTCTGTAAAAGTCCTTTTGCACCTCAGTCTCCAAACTCTGTTCTATGTAAGATCCTTCTGCAACCCATTCTCCAAACCCTGCTCTCTGTAAGAGTCTTCTGCACCCCAGTCCCCAAACTCTGCACTCTGTAACAGGCCTTCTGCACCCCAGTCTTCAAACTCTGCTCTTTGTAACAGGCCTTCTGCACCCCAATCTCCAACCTGTGCTCTCTGCAACGATCCTTCTGCACCCCAGTCACCAAACTCTGCTCTCTGTAACAGTCCTTCTGCTACCAGGATCAAACATCTGCTCTCTGAAACAGTCCTTTTGCACCTCAGTCTGAAAACTCGGCTCTCTGCAAAATCCTTCTGCACCCGAGTTTCCAAACTTTGCTCTCTGTAACAGTTCTTTTGAGCCTCAGTCTACAAAATGCTTTCTGTAAGATCCTTCTGCAACCAAGTCTCGAAATTGTGCTATCTGTAACAGTCCTTCGGCACCCCAGTCTGCAAACACTGCTCTCTGTAACAGTCCTTCTGCACCCCAGTCTCCAACCTCTGCTCTCTGTATCAGTCCTTTTATACCTCAATCTCCAACCTCTGCTTTCTGAAGCATTCCTTTTACACCGCAGTAACCAAAATCTTCTCTGTGTAACGATCCTTCTGCATCTTAGTTTCCAACCTCTGCTCTCTGCAAAGATCTTTCTAAACCCCAGTGTCCAACCTCTGATCTCTGTATCAGTCCTTGTGCACCCCTGTCTCCAACCTCTGCCATCAATAGCAGTTCTTCTGCATCCCAATCTCCAAACTCGACTCTCTGTAACACTCCTTCTGCACCCCAGACTCCAATCCCTACTCTCTGTAAAAGTCCTTTTGCACCTCAGTCTCCAAACTCTGCTCTATGTAAGATCCTTCTGCAACCCATTCTCCAAACGCTGCTCTCTGTAAGAGTCTTCTGCACCCCAGTCCCCAAACTCTGCTCTCTGTAACAGGCCTTCTGCACCTCAGTCTTCAAACTCTGCTCTTTGTAACAGGCCTTCTGCACCCCAATCTCCAACCTGTGCTCTCTGCAACGATCCTTCTGCACCCCAGTCACCAAACTCTGCTCTCTGTAACAGTCCTTCTGCTACCCAGGATCCAACATCTGCTCTCTGAAACAGTCCTTTTGCACCTCAGTCTGAAAACTCGGCTCTCTGCAAAAATCCTTCTGCACCCGAGTTTCCAAACTTTGCTCTCTGTAACAGTTCTTCTGAGCCTCAGTCTACAAAATGCTTTCTGTAAGATCCTTCTGCAACCAAGTCTCGAAATTGTGCTATCTGCAACAGTCCTTCGGCACCCCAGTCTGCAAACACTGCTCTCTGTAACAGTCCTTCTGCACCCCAGTCTCCAACCTCTGCTCTCTGCAACAGTCCTTCTACATCCCAGTCTCCAACCTCTGCTCTCTGCTAAAGTACTTCTGCACCCCAGTCTCCAACATCTGCTCTCTGTATCAGTCCTTTTATACCTCAATCTCCAACCTCTGCTTTCTGCAGCATTCCTTTTACATCGCAGTAAAAAATATCTGCTCTGTGTAACGATCCTTCTGCATCTTAGTTTCCAACCTCTGCTCTCTGCAAAGATCTTTCTAAACCCCAGTGTCCAACCTCTGAAATCTGTATCAGTCCTTGTGCACCACTGTCTTCAACCTCTGCCATCAGTAGCAGTTCTTCTGCATCCCAATCTCCAAACTCTACTCTCTGTAACACTCCTTCTGCACCCCAGACTCCAACCCCTACTCTCTGTAAAAGTCCTTGTGCACCTAAGTCTCCAAACTCTGCTCTGTGTAAGATCCTTCTACAACCCATTCTCCAAACGCTGCTCTCTGTAAGAGTCTTCTGCACCCCAGTCCCCAAACTCTGCTCTCTGTAACACGCCTTCTGAACCCAAGTCTTCAAACTCTGCTCTCTGTAACAGGCCTTCTGCACCCGAGTCTCTAACCTGTGCTCTCTGCAACAATCCTTCTGCACCCCAGTCTCCAAACTCTGCTCTCTGTTTCAGTCCTTCTGAACCCCAAGATCCAACATATGCTCTCTGAAACAGTCCTTCTTCACCTCAGTCTGAAAACACGGCTCTCTTCAAAAATCCTTCTGCACCCGAGTTTTCAAACTTTGCTGTATGTAACAGTCCTTCTGAACCTCAGTCTACAAAATGCTCTCTGTAAGATCCTTCTGCAGCCCAGTCGCGAAATTGTGCTATCTTTAACAGTCCTTCAGCACCCCTGTCTCCAAACTCTGCTCTCTGTAGCAGGCGTTCTGCATATCAGTCTCCAATCTCTGCTCTCTGTAAGATCCTTCTGCAGCCCAGTCGCGAAATTGTGCTATCTTAACAGTCCTTCTGCACCCCCTTCTCCAAACTCTGCTCTCTGTAGCAGGCGTTCTGCATATCAGTCTCCAATCTCTGCTCTCTGTAACATGCCTTCTGCAACACAGTCTCCAAGCTCTTCTCTCTGCAACGATCATTCTTCACTTCAGTCTCCAACATCTGCTCTCTGCAACAGTCCTTCTGCACCCCAGTCTCCAAACTCTACTTTCCGTATCAGTTATTCTGCACCCCAGTCTAAAACCTCTGCTCTCTGTAACAGTCCTTCTGAACCTCAGTCTCAAACCTCTTCTCTCTGCAACAGTCCATCTGCACCCCAGTGTCCAACCTCTGCTCTCAGCAAACGTCTTATTATACCCCAGTATCCAACATCTGCTCTTTGCAACGATCTTTCTGCATCCCAGTCTCCAACCTCTGTTCTCTGCAACATTTCTTCTGCACCCCAGTCTCCAACCTGTGCTCTCTGAAACTATCCTATTGCACCCCGGTGTCCAAACTCTGCTCTCTGTAGCGATCCTTCTGCATCTCAGTCTCCAACCTCTGTTCTTTAGAACGATTCTTCTGCATCTCAGTCTCCAACATCTGCTCTATGCAATGGTCCTTCTGCACCCCAGTCTCCAAACTCTGCTCTCTGTTACAGTTCTTCTGTAGGAAAGTCTCCAACCTCTTCTCTCTATAATGGTAATTCTGCACCCCAATTTCCAAACTCTGCTCTCTTTATCATTCCTTCTAAGCCTCAGTCTGAAACTTCTGCTCTCTGCAACAATCCTTCTATACCCAAGTCTCCAAACTATGCTATCTGTAACAATCCTTCTGCACCCCAGTCCCCAACATGTGCTCTCTGTAACAGGTCTCCTGCTACCCAGTCTCCAAACTCTGCTCTCTTTAACAGGCCTTCTGCACCCCAGTCTCCAACTTCTGCTCTCTGCAAAAGTCTTTCTACACCCCAGTCTCCAACCTCTGCTCTCTGCAACGATCCTTCTGCATCCCAGTCTCCAATGTCTGCACTCTGTAAGATTCTTCTGCACCCCGTTCTCTAAACTCTGCTCTCTGTAACAGTCATTCTGCACCTCATTCTACAACCTCATCTCTCTGCAACGGCCCTTGTGCACCTCAGTATCCAACCTCTGTTCTTTGCAGCTGTCCTTCTAAATACCAAGCTACAAACTCTGCTCTCTGTAACAGTCCTTCTGCACCCCAGTCTCCAAACTCTACTTTCCGTATTTGTTATTCTGCACCCCAGTCTAAAACGTCTGCTGTCTTTAACAGTCCTTCAGCACCTCAGTCTCCAACCTCTGCTCTCTGCACCAGTCCTTCTGCACCCCAGTCTCCAACCTCTGCTTTCTGCAACCGTCTTATTATACCCCAGTATCCAACATCTGCTCTGTACAATGATCCTTCTACACCCCAGTTTCCAACCTCTGCTCTCTGCTACAGTACATCTCCACCCCAGTCTCCAACCTCTGCTTTCTTCAACATTTCTTCTGCACCCCAGTCTCCAGCCTATGCTCTCTGAAACTATCCTACTGCACCTCCGTCTTTAAACTCTGCTCTCTGCAACGATCCTTCTGCATTCCAGTCTCCAACCTCTGCTCTCTGCTACAGTCCTTCTGCACCCCAGTCTCCATGTTCTGCTCTCTGTAACAGTCCTTCTGCACATCAGTGTCCAACCTCTGCTCTCTGTAAGGATCCTTCTGCACGTCATGTCCAAACTCTGCTGTCTGTAACAGGCCTTCTTCACCTCAGTCTCCAACCTCTTCTTTCTGTAACAGTTCTTCTGAACCCCAATCTCCAAACTCTGCTCTCTGTAACACTCCTTCTGCACCCCAGTCTCCATCCTCTACACTCTGTAAGAATACTTTGACACCCCTGTCTCAAAGCTCTCCTCTCTGTAAAAGTCCTTCTGCACCTCAGTATCCAACCTCTGCAATCTGTAACGGTCCTACTGCACCCCAGTCTCCATCTTCTGCTCTCTGTATCAGTCCTTCTGCACACAAGTCTCCAAACTCTGCTCTCTGCAACATTTCTTCTGCACCCCAGTCTCCAACCTGTGCTCTCTGTGACAGACCTTCTGCACCCCAGACTCAAACATCTGCTCTCTGTAACAGGTCTTCTGCAACTCAGTTTCCAAAGTCTGCTCTCTGTAACAGGCCTTCTGCACCACAGTCTCAAACCTCTTCTCTCTGCAACAATTCTTCTGCAACTCAGTCTTCAACCTCTGGTCTCTGCAACAGTCTTCTGCACCCCAGTCTCCAACCTCTGCTCTCTATGAGATCCTTCTCCACCCCATTCTCCAAACTTTGCTCTCTGTAACAGTCATTCTGCACCTCATTCTCCAATCTATTCTCTCTGCAACGGCCCTTCTGCACCCCAGTATCCAACCTCTGTTCTCTGCAGCAGTTTTTCTGAACCCCAGGCTACAAACTCTACTCTCTGTAACAATACTTATGCACCTCAGTCTCCAAACTCTACTTTCCGTATCCGTTATTCTGGACCCCAGTCTGAAATCTCTGCTCTCTCTATCAGTCATTCTGCACCTCAGTCTCCAAACTCTGCTCTCCGCAACAGTCCTTCTGCACCCCAGTTTCAAACTTCTGCTCTGTGCAAAAGTCCTTCTACACACCAGTCTCCAACATCTGCTCTCTGCAACGATCCTTCTGCATCCCAGTCTCCAACGTCTGCTCTCTGCAACAGTCCTTCTACACCCCAGTCTCCAATCTCTGCTCTCTGCTACAGTCTTTCTGCACCCCAGTCTCCAACCTCTGTTCTCTTCAACATTTCTTCTGCACCCGAGTCTCTAACCTGTGCTCTCTGTAACTATCCTACTGCACCCCGGTCTCCAAACACTGCTCTCTGTAGTGATCCGTCTGCACCTCAGTTTCCAACCTCTGCTCTCTGCAATTATTATTCTGCACCCCAGTCTCCAACGTCTGTTCTCTGCAACAGTCATTCTGACCCCAGTCTCCAGCCTCTTCTCTCTGGAACATCTTTTCCGACCCAGTTTCCAAGCTCTGCTCTAGGTGACATTCCTTCTGCACCCAAGTCTCTACCCTCTGCTCTTTGTAATAGTACTTCTGTACCGCAGTCTCCAATCTCTGCTCACTGCAACATTTCTTCTGCACCCCAGTCTCCAAACTGTGGTCTCTGTAACTGTCTTTCTGACCACAGTCTCCAACCTCTGCTCTCTGTAATGATCCTTCTGCACCTCAGTCTCCAACCTCTGCTTTCTGCAAAGATCTTTCTGAACCACAGTTTCCAAACTCTGCACTCTGTAACAGTCCTTCTACACCTAGTCTCCAACCTCTTCTCTCTGTAACAATCCTTCTGCACCTCAATCTCCAACCTCTGATCTCTGTAACAGTCCTTCTGCACCTCAGTCTCCAACCTCTGCTCTCTGTAACAGTTCTTTTGCATCCCAATCTCGAAACTCTGCACTCTATAACAGTCTTCTAAACAGCAGTCTCCAACCTCTTTTTTCTGCAACTATCCTTCTGAACCTCAGTCTCCAACATCTGCTCTCTGCAACAGTCCTTCTGCACCCCAGTCTCCAGACTCTGCTCTTTGTAAGATCTTTTTGCATCACTTTCTCCAAACTCTCCTCTCTGTAACAGTCCTTCTGAAACCCAGTATCCAAACTCTGCTCTCTGTTAAAGTTCTTCTGCACCTCTGTCTCCAAACTTTGCTCTCTGTAACGGTCCTTCTGTAACGCAGTCTCCAACCTCTGCTCTCTGTATAAATTCTTCTTCAACTCAGTCTCCAGTTTCTGCTATCTGTAACAGTCCTTCTGAACACTAGTCTCCAAAATCTGCTCTCTACAATGGTCCTTCTGCACCAAAGTCTCCAAACTCTGCTCTCTCTAACAGTCCTTCTGTACTGCAGTCTCCAAACTCTTCTCTCTATAACGGTCCTGCTGCACCCTAATTGCCAAACTCTGCTTTCTCTAACAGTCCTTCTGCACCTCACATTCCAAACTGCTGTCTGTATGAGTCCTTCTAAGCCTCAGTCTGAAACGTCTGCTGTCTGCCACAATCCTTCTGCACCCCAGTCTCCAACCTCTACTCTCTGTAACAGGTCTTCTTCACCTTAGTCTACAAACTCTGCTCTCTGTAACAGGCCTTCTGCACCCTAGTCTCCAACATCTTCTCTCTGCAATGATCTTTCTGCACCTCAGTCTCCAACATCTGCTCTCTGCAATAGTCCTTCTAAACCGCAGTCTACAACCTATGCTCTCTGAAATGATCCTTCTGCATTCCAGTCTCCAAAACTGCTCTCTGCAACAGTCCTACAACACCCTAGTCTACAACCTGTGCTCTCTGCTTCAGTACTTCTGCACCCCAGTCTCCAACCTCTGCTCTCTGCAGCATTTCTTCTGCACCCAAATCTCAACTTGTGCTCTCTGAAACTGTCCTGCTGCACCCCAGTCTCCAACCTCTGCTCTCTTTAGCAATCCCTCTGCACGTCATTTTTTAACCTCTGCTCTCTTCAACGATCCTTCTGCACCCCAGTCTCCATGGTCTGCTCTCTGTAAGAATCCTTAAACATCCCAGTATCCAAATGCTGCTCTTTGTAAAAGTCCTTCTGCACCTGAGTCCCCAAGTTCTGCAATCTATAACAGTCCATCTGCACCCCAGTCTAAACCTCTGCACATAGAAATGATCTTTCTGAACCACAGTCTCCAACCTTTGCTCTGTGCAATGATCCTTCTTCACCCCAGGCTTCAACCTCTGCTCTCTGTAACGGTCCTTCTACATCCCAGTTTCCAAAATCTACTCTCTGTACCAGTCCTTCTGCACCTCAGTATCGAAACTCTGCTCTCTGAAACAGTCCTTCTGCACCCCTGTCTCCAATCTCTGCTCTCAGTAACAGTTCTTGTTCACCCAATCTCCAAACTCTGCTCTCTGTAACACTCCTTCTGCACCCCAGTCTCCACCCTCTACTCTCTGTAAAAGTCCTTCTGCACCTCAGTCTCCAACCTCTGCTCTCTGTAAGATCCTTCTGCAGCCCATTCTCCAAACGCTGCTCTCTGTAAGAGTCTTCTGCACCCCAATCTCTAAACTCTGCTCTCTGTAAGAGGCCTTTTCCACCCCAGTCTTCAAACTCTGCTCTCTGTAACAGGCCTTCTGCACCCCAGTCTCCAACCTCTGCTCTCTGCAACGATCTTTCTTCTACCCAGTCTCCTAACTCTGCTCTCTGTAAAAGTCCTTTTGTATCGCAGTCTTCAACCTCTTTTCTTTGTAACAGTCTATCTGCTCCCCAATTTCCAACCTCTGCTTTCGGTAACAGTCCTTCTGCACCTCAGTCTCCAAACTCTTCTCTCTCAAACGATCTCTTTACAACTCAGTCTCCAAACTCTGCTCTCTGTAAAAGTCCTTCTGCACCTCAGTCTCCATCCTGTGCTCTCTGTAATTGTCCTTCTGCACCCCAGTCTCCAATCTCTGCTCTCTGTAACAATCCTTCTGCACCTCTGTCTACAATGTCTGCTCTCTATAAAAGTCCTAATGCACCCCAGTCTTTTATATAGGCTCTCTGCAACGGTCCTTCTGCACCGAAGTCTCCAAACTCTGCTCTCTGTAACAGTCCTTCTGTACTGCAGTATCAAAACTCTTCTCTCTATAACGGATCTTCTGCACCCCAATTTTCAACCTCTGCTCTTTTAACACTCCTTTTATGCCTCAGTCTGAAACTTCTGCTCTCTGCAACAATCCTTCTAAACAACAGTCTCCAAACTGTGTTATCAGTAACAATCCTTCTGCACCCCAGTCTCTAACATTTGCTCTCTGTAACAGGTTTTCTGCGACCCAGTCTCTAAACTCTGCTCTCTGTAACAGGCCTTCTGCACCCCATCTCCAACCACTTCTCTCTGCAAAAGTCCTTCTACACCCCAGTCTCCAACTCTGCTCTCTGCATAGATCCTTCTGCATCCCAGTCTCCAACGTCTGCTCTCTGTAAGATCATTCTGCACCCCGTTCTCCAAACTTTGCTCTCTGTAACAGTCCTTCTGCACCCCAGTCTCCAACCCGTGCTCTCTGCAAAAGTCTTATTATACCCCAGTATCCAACATCTGATCTCTGCAACGATTTTTCTGCATCCCAGTCTCAAACGTCTGCTCTCTGCAACAGTCCTTCTACACCCCAGACTCCAACCTCTGCTCTATGCTACAGTCCTTCTGCACCCCAGTCTTCAAACTCTGCTCTCTGCAACATTTCTTTTGCACCCCAGTCTCAAACCTGTGCTCTCTGAAACTATCCTACTGCACTTCGGTCTCCAACCTCTGCTCTCTGCATTGATCCTTCTGCATCCGAATCTCCAAACTCTGCTCTCTGCAACAATACTTCTGCATCCCAGTCTCCAAGCTCTGCTCTCTGTAACAGTCCTTCTGCACATCAGAATCCTACATCTGCTCTCTGTAACAGTCCTTCTAAGCCTCAGTCTGAAACTTCTGCTCTCTGCAACAATCCTTCTGCACCCCAAACTACAAACTTTGCTCTCTGTAACAGTCATTCTGCACGCCAGTCTCCAAACTCTAATTTCCATGTCAGTAATTCTGCACCCCAGTCTAAAACCTCTAATCTCTGTAAAAGTTCTTGTGTACCTCAGTCCCCAAACTCTGCTCTCCGCAACAGTACTTCTGCACCCCAGTCTCAAAACTCTGCTCTGTGCAAAAGTCCTTCTACACACCAGTCTCCAACATCTGCTCTCTGCAACGATCCTTCTGCATTCCAGTCTCCAACGTCTGCTCTCTGCAACAGTCCTTCTACACCCCAGTCTTCAACCTCTGCTCTCTGCTACAGTCCTTCTGCACCTCGGTCTCAAATCTCTGCTCTCCTCAACATTTCTTCTGCACCCCAGTCTCCAACCTGTACTCTGTAACTATCTTACTGCACTGCGGTCTCAAAACTCTGCTCTCTGTAGCGATCCTTCTGCACCTTAGTCTCTAAATTCTGTTCTCTGCAACGATCCTTCTGAACCCCAGTCTCTAACGTCTGTTCTCTGCAACAGTCTTTCTGACCCCAGTGTCCAGCCTCTGCTCTCTGTAACAAACTTCTGCACCCCAGTTTCCAAACTCTGCTCTCTGTGACATTCCTTCTGCACCCCAGTCTTTACCCTCTGCTCTTTGTAACAGTACTTCTGCACCGCAGTCTCCAAACTCTGCTCTCTGTAACTGTCTTTGTGACCCCAGTCTCCAACCTCTGCTCTCTGTAACGATCCTTCTGCACCTCAGTCTCCAAACTCTGCTTCCTGCAACGATCCTTGTGCACCTCAGTTTCCAACCTCTGCTCTCTGAAACGATCCTTCTGGACCACAGTTTCTAACCTCTGCACTCTGTAACAGTCCTTCTACAACTAGTATCAAACCTCTTCTCTCTGTACCAATTTTTCTGCACCTCAGTCTCCCACCTCTGCTCTCTGTAACAGTCCTTCTGCACCTCAGTCTCCAAACTCTGCTCTCTGTGACTGGCTTACTGCACCCCAGTCTTCAACCTCTGCTCTCAGTAACAGTTCTTCTTCACCCCAATCTCGAATCTCTGCTCTTTGTAACAGTCTTTCTGCACCCCAGTCTCCAACATCTTTTCTCTGCAATGATACTTCTGAACCTCAGTCTCAAATCTCTGCTCTCTGCAACAGTCCTTCTGCACCCCAGTCTTCAGACTCTGCTCTCTTTAAGATCCTTTTGCATCCCTTTCTCCAACCTCTCTTCTCTGTAACAGTCCTTCTGCACCCCAGTATCCAACCTCTGCTCACTGTAAAAGTCCTTCTGCATCTCAGTCTTCAAACGTTGCTCTCTGTAATGGTCCTTCTGCACCCTAGTCTTCAACATCTGCTCTCTACAACAGTCCTTCTGCACCAAAGTCTTCAAACTCTGCTCTCTATAACGGTCCTTCTGCACCCCAGTTGCCAACCTCTGCTTTCTGTAACAGTCCTTCTGCACCTCAGATTCCAACCTCTGCTCTCTGTAAAAGTCCTTCTAAGCCTCAGTCTGAAACCTCTGCTCTCTTTAACAGTCCTTCTGCACCATATTTTCCACCTCTGCTCTCTGTTACAGTCTTTGTATACCGCAGTCTCCAACTTCTGCTCTCTGTAACAGTCCTTCTGCACCTCAATTTCCAACCTCTGTTTTCTGTAACATTTCTTCTGCACCCTAGTCTCCAACATCTTCTCTCTACAATGGTCATTCCGCACCAAAGTCTCCAAACTCTGCTCTTTCTAACAGTCCTTCTGTACCGCAGTCTCCAACCTCTTCTCTCTATAAAGGTCCTTCTGAACCGCAATTGACAACCTCTGCTTTCTGTAACAGTCCTTCTGCACCTCAGATTCCAACCTCTGCTCTCTGTAACAGTCCTTCTAAGCCTCAGTCTGAAACCTCTGCTGTCTGCAACAATCCTTCTGCACCCCAGTCTCCAAACTGTGCTATCTGTAACAGGCCTTCTGCTCCCCATTCTCCAACCTCTTCTTTCTGAAACGATTCTTCTGCACCTCAGTCTCCAACCTCTTCTCTCTGCAACAGTTTTTCTCAACCGCAGTCTCCAACCTCTGTTCTCTGCAATGATCCTTTTGCATCCCAGTCTCCAACAACTGCTCTCTGCAACAATCCTTTTGCACCCCAGTCTACAACCTCTGCTCTCTGCTACAGTACTTCTGCACACCAGTCTTCAACCTCTGCTCTCTGCAACATTTCTTCTGCAGCCAAGTCCTCAACCTGTGCTCTCTGTAATTGTCTTGCTGCAACCCAGTCTCCAAAATCTGTTCTCTGTAGCGATCCTTCTGCACCTCATTCTCCAACCTCTGCTCCCTTCAACGATCCTTCTGCACCCCAGTCGCCATTCTCTGCTCTCTGTAAGCATCCTTTTGCACCCCAGTCTCCAACTTCTTCTCTCTGTAAAAGTCATTCTGCACCTCAGTCTCCAAGTTCTGCAATCTGTAACAGTCCTTCTGCACCCCAGTCTCAAAACTCTGCACTCAGAAATGATCTTTCTGCACCTCAATCTCCAAACTCTGCTCTCTTTAACAGTTTTTCTGCACCCCAGTCTCCAACATCTGCTTTCTGCAATGATCCTTCTTCTCCCCAGGCTCCAACCTCTGCTCTCTGCATCAGTCCGTCTACATCCCAGTTTCCAAAATCTGCTCTCTGTAACAGTCCTTCTGCACCTCAGTCTCCAAACTATGCTCTCTGAAACAGTCATTCTGAACCCCTGTCTCCAACCTCTGCTCTCAGTAACAGTTCTGTACCCCAATCTTCAAACTCTGCTCTCTGTAGCACTCCTTCTGCACCCCAGTCTCCAACCTCTACTCTCTGTAACAGGCCTTCTGCACCCCATTCTCCAACCTCTGCTCTCTGTAACAGCCCTTCTGCACCCCAGTCTCCAACCTGTGCTCTCTGCAATGATCCTTTTGCATCCCAGTCTCCAAACTCTGCTCTCTGTAACAGTTCTTCAGCACTCCATGATCCAACATCTGCTCTCTGAAACAGTCCTTCTGCACCTCAGTCTGAAAACTCGGCTCTCTGCAAAAATCCTTCTGCACCCAAGTTTCCAAACTTTGCTCTCTGTAACAGTGCTTCTGAACCTCAGTCTACAAAATGTTCTCTGTAATATCCTTCTGCAATCCAGTCACGAAATTGTGCTATCTAAAACAGTCCTTCTGCACCTCAGTCTACAAACCCTGCTCTCTGTAACAGGCCTTCTGCACCCCAGTCTTCAAACTCTGCTCTCTGTAACAGGCCTTCTGCACCCAGTCTCCAACCTCTTCTCTCGTCAAGGATCTCTCTTAACCTCAGTCTCCAACCTCTGCTTTGTGCAACACTCTTTCTGTACCCCAGTCTCCAACATCTGCTCTCTGTAACAATCCTTCAGCAACTGAGTCTCCAACTTCTGCTCTCTGCAACTGTTCTTCTGCACCCAAGTCTCCACACTCTGTTCTCTGAAACATTCCTTCTGCAAACCAGTCTCCAAACTCTGCTCTCTGAAACAGTCCTTCTGCAAACCAGTCTCCAAACTCTGCTCTCTGCAAAAGTCCTTCTGCACCTCAGTCTCCAAACTCTGCTCTCTGCTACAATACTTCTGCACTCCAGTCTCCAACATCTGCTCTCTGTATTAGTCCTTTTGCACCTCAGTCTCCAACCTCTGCTCTCTGCAGCAGTCCTTTTACTCCCCAGTAACCAAAATCTGCTCTGTGTAACGATCCTTATACACCTTAGTTTCCAACTTCTGCTCTCAGCAATGATCCTCCTTCACTTCAGTCTCCAAATCTGATCTCTGTATCAGTCCTTCTGCAACACAGTCTCAAACCTCTGCTCTCTGTTACGATCCTTCTGCACCTCATCTCCAAATTCTGCTCTCTGTAAAAGTCCTTCTGCACCTCAGTCTCCAACCTCTGCTCTCTTGAACAGTCCTTCTGCACCCCAGTCTCCAACATCTTCTCTCTGCAACGATCCTTCTTTTCCCCAGGCTCCAATCTCTGCTCACAGCAACGGTCCTTATACACCCCAGTTTCAAAACTCTGCTCTCTGTAACACTCTTTCTGCACCCCAGTCTTCACCCTCTACTCTATGTAAAAGTCCTTCTCCACCTCTGTCTCCAACCTCTGTTCTCTGTAAGATCCATCTGCCACGCATTCTCCTAATGCTGCTCTCTGTAACAGTCCTTCTGCACCCAAGTCTCCAAACTCTGCTCTCTGTAACAGGCCTTGTGCACCCCAGTCTCCAACCTGTGCACTCTGCAACTATCCTTCTGTACCCCAATCTCAAAACTCTTCTCTCTGCGACAGTCCTTCTGCACCCAAGGATACAACATCTGCTTTCTGCAACAGTTTTTCTGCACCTAAGTCTGAAATCTCTGCTCTCTGCCACAATCCTTCTGCACCCCAGTTTCCAACCTTTGCTCTCTCTAATAGTCCTTCTGAATTTCAGTCGCCAAAATGCTCTCTGTAAAATCTTTGTGCAACCCAGTCTCGAAATTGTGCTATCTGTAACATTCTTTCTGCACCCCAGTCTCCAAACTCTGCTCTCTGTAACAGGCCTTCTGCACCCCAGTCTCCAACCTCTTCTCTCTGCAACTATCCTTCCTCACCTCAGTCTCCAAAATATGCTCTCTGCAACAATTCTTCTGCACCCCGGTCTCCAAACTTTGCTCTCTGTAAAAGTCCTTCTCTACTGCAGTCTCCAAACTCTGCTCCCTGTAACGGTCCTTCTGAACCCCAGTCTCCAACCTCTGCTTTTTGTATCAGTTCTTCTGCACCCCAGTATCCAACCTCTGCTCTCTGTATCAGTCCTTTTGCACCTCACTCTCCAACCTCTGTTTTCTGCAGAAGTCTTTTTACACCCCAGGAACCAAATTCTGCTCTGTGTAACTATCCTTCTGCACCATAGTTTCCAACCTCTGCTCTGTGCAACAATCCTTCTGCACCCCAGTATCCAAACTCTGTTCTCTGTATCAGTCCTTCTGCACCACAGTCTCCAAACTCTGCTCTCTGCATCCGTCCTTATGCACTCAAGTCTCCAAACTCTGCTCTCTGCATCAGTCCTTATGCACTCAAGTCTCCAAACTCTCCTCTCTGCAACATTTCTTCTGCACCCCAGTCTCCAACCTGTACTCTCTGTAACTGTATTTCTGCAACTAAGTCTCCACCCTCTGCTCTCTGTAACAGTCCTTCTGCACCCCAGTCTCCATCATCTGCTCTCTGCAACTATCCTTCTTCTACCCAGTCTCAAAACTCAGATCTCTGTAAAAGTCCTTTTGTATCGCAGTCTCCAAACTCTTCTCTTAGTAAGGGTCCATCTGAACCCCAATTGCCAACCTCTGCTTTCTATAAAAGTCCTTTTGCACCTCAGACTCCAACCTCTCCTCTCTGTAACAGTCCTTCTAAGGCTCAATCTGAAACCCCTACTCTCTACATCTATCCTTCTACACCCCTGTCTCCAAACTGTGCTATCTCTAAAATCCTTGTGCACCCCAGTCTCCAACATCTGCTCTTTGTAACAGGTCTTCTGCAACCCAGTCTCCAAACTCTGCTATCTGTAACAGTCCTTCTGCACCTCAGTCTCCAACCTCATCACTCTGCAACGGACCTTCTGCTCCCTAGTCTCAAACCTCTGCTCTCTGCAAGGATTATTCTGCATCCCAGTCTCCAACGACTGCTCTCTGCAACAGTCCTTCTACACCAAAGTCTCCAACCTCTGCTCTCTTCTAAAGTCTTTCTGCATCCCAGTATCCAACCTCTGTTCTCTGCAACATTTCTTCTGCAAACCAGTCTCCAAACTGTACTTTCTGTAACTATCATACTGCACCTTGGTCTCCAAACTCTGCTCTCTGTAGCGATCCTTCTTCACCTCAGTCTCCAACTTCTGCTTTCTCTAACTATCTTTCTGCACCCCAGTCTCCAAACTCTGCTCTCGGCAACAGTCCTTCTGCACCCCATACTCCAAGCTCTGCTCTCTGTAACAGTCCTTCTGCAAATCAGTGTCCAAAATCTGCTCTCTGTAACAATCTTTCTGCACCTCAGTCTTCAACCTCTTCTCTCTGCAATGATCCGTTGGCACCACGGTCTCCAACCTCTGCTCTCTTTATCAGTTCTTCTGAACCCCAATCTCCAAACTCTGCTCTCTGTAACACACCTTCTGCACCCCAGTCTCCACCCTCTGCTCTCTGTAAGAATCATTTGACACCCCAGTCTCCAACCTCTCTTCTTTGTAAAAGTCTTTCTGAACCTCAGTATCCAACCTCTGCAATCTGTAAAGTTCCTTCTGCACCCCAGTATCCAACCTCTACTCTCTGAAACGATCCTTCTGCACCTCAGTCTCCAACCTCTGCTCTCTGTAACTGTCCTTCTGCACCCCAGTCTCCAACATCTGCTCTCTGCAACGATCCTTCTTCTTCCAAGCTCCAAGCTCTACTCTGTGCAACGGTCCTTCTGCATCCCAGTTTTCAACCTCTGCTCTCTGTAACAGTCTTTCTGCACCTCATTCTCCAAACTCTGCTCTCTGCAACAGTCCTTCTGCACCCCAGTCTCCAACCTCTGCTCTCAGTAACAGTTATTCTGCACCACAATCTCAAAATTCTCCTCTCTGTAACACTCATTTTGCACCCCAGTCTCCACACTCACTTGATCTCTGTTACAATCCTACTGGACCTCAGTCTCAAACCTCTACTCTCTTTATCAGTTCTCCTACACTTCCGTCTACAAATTTGTTCTCTGCAATAGTTCTTCTGCACCCCAGTTCTAACCACTGCTCTCTGCAACATTTCTTCTGCTCCAAAGTCTCCGAACTGTCCTTTCTGTAACATTGTTTTTGACCCCAGTCTCCAACCTCTGCTCTCTGTAAAGATCCTTCTGCACCTCAGTCTCCAAACTCTGATCTCTGCAACGATCTTTCTGCACCTCAGGTTCCAACGTCTGCTCTCTGCAACGATCCTTCTGTACCCTAGTTCCCAACCTCTGCTCTCTGTAACAGTACTTCTGCACCTAAGTTGCCAACCTCTCCTCTCTGTACCAATCTTTCTGCACCTCAGTCTCCAACCTCTGCTCTCTGTAACAGGCCTTCTACACCCCAGTCTCCAACCTCTGCTCTCTGTAACAGTTCTACTGCACCACAGTCTCGAACCTCTACTCTCTGTAACAGTCCTTCTGCACCCGAGTCTCCAACCTCTGCTCTCTGTAACAATCCTTCTGCACCCCAGTCTCCAACCTCTGCTCTCTATACAGTTTTTCTGCACCCCAATCTCCAAACTCTGCTGTCTGTATCACTCCTTCTGCACCAAGGTCTCCATCCTCTGCTCTCTGTAAGAATCCTTCTGCACCCCAGTCTCCAACCTCTGTTCTCTGTAAAAGTCCTTCTGCACCTCAGTCTCCAACCTCTGCTCTCACTAACGGTTTTTCTGCACCCCAGTCTCTAACCTCTGCTCTCTGTAACGATCTATCTGCAACTCAGTCTCCAACCACTTCTCTCCTCTACAGTCCTTCTTCACCCCAGTCTCAAAAATCTGCTCTATGTAACAGTCCTTCTGCACCCTAGTCTCCAACATCTGCTCTCTGAAAGGATCCTTTTTCTACCCAGTCTCCAACTCCTGCTCTCTGTAACAGTCCTTTTGTATCGCAGTCTCCAACCTCTTCTATTTGTAAAGGTCCTTCTGCTCCCCCAATTTCCAGCCTCTGCTTTCTGTAACACTCTTTCTGCACCCCAGTCTCCAGACTCTGCTCTCTGGAAGATCATTTTTCATCCCAGTCTCCAAACTCTGCTCTTTGTAGCAGTTTTTCTACACCCCAGTATCCAAACTCTGCTCTCTTTAAAAGTCCTTCTGCACCTCAGTCTCCAAACTTTGCTCACTATAATGGTACTTCTGCACCCCAGTCTCCAACCTCTGCTCTCTGTAACAATCCTTTTGCACCTAAGTCTCCAAGGTCTGCTCTCTGTAACAGTTCTTCTTTACCCCAGTCTCCAACATCTGCTCTCTGCAACGGTTCTTCTGCACCCCAGTCTCCAAACTCTGCTCTCTGTAACAGTCCTTCTGTACCGCAGTCTCCAAACTCTTCTTTCTATAATGGTACTTCTACAAGCGAATTGCCAACCTCTGCTTTCTGGAACAATCCTTCTGAGCCTCAGATTCCAAACTCTGCTCTCTGTAACAGGCGTTCTAAGCCTCAGTCCTAAACATCTGCTCTCTGCAACAATCCTTCTACACCCCAGTCTCCAAACTGTGCTATCTGTAAAAATCATTCTGCACCCATGTCTCCAACCTCTGTTCTCTGTAAAAGGTCTTCTGAACCCCAGTCTCAAACTCTGCTCTCTGTATCAGGCCTTCTGCACCCCAGTCTCCAAACTTTTCTCTCTGCAACAATCTTTCTGCACCTCAGGTTCCAACCTTTGCTCTCTGTAACAATTATTCTGCAACTCAGTCTCCAACATCTGCTCTCTGTGACAGTCCTTCTGCACCCCAGTCTCTAACATCTGCAATCTGCAGCGATTCTTCTTCTACCCAGTCTCCAACCTCTGTGCCCTGTAACAGTCCTTTGGATTGCAGTCTCCAAACTCTTCTATTTGTAACAGTTCTTCTGCTCCCCAATTGCCAACCTCTGCTTTCTGAAAAAGTCCTTCCCAGGCTCTAACCTCTTCTCTCTGTAACGATTTTTCTGCACCTCAGTCTCTAAACTCTGCTCTCTGCAACAGTCCTTCTGCACCCCAGTCTTCAGACTCTGCTATCTGTAAAATCCATTTGCATCCCAGTCTCCAACATCTGCTCTCTGTAACAGTCCTTCTGTACTGCAGTCTCCAACTCTTCTTTCTATAATGGTACTTCTACAAGCGAATTGCCAACCTCTGCTTTCTGGAACAATCCTTCTGAGCCTCAGATTCCAAACTCTGCTCTCTGTAACAGACGTTCTAAGCCTCAGTCCTAAACATCTGCTCTCTGCAACAATCCTTCTGCACCCCAGTCTCCAAACTGTGCTATCTGTAAAAATCATTCTGCACCCATGTCTCCAACCTCTGTTCTCTGTAAAAGGTCTTCTGAACCCCAGTCTCAAACTCTGCTCTCTGTATCAGGCCTTCTGCACCCCAGTCTCCAAACTTTTCTCTCTGCAACAATCTTTCTGCACCTCAGGTTCCAACCTTTGCTCTCTGTAACAATTATTCTGCAACTCAGTATCCAACATCTGCTCTCTGTGACAGTCCTTCTGCACCCCAGTCTCTAACATCTGCAATCTGCAGCGATTCTTCTTCTACCCAGTCTCCAACCTCTGTGCCCTGTAACAGTCCTTTGGATTGCAGTCTCCAAACGCTTCTATTTGTAACAGTTCTTCTGCTCCCCAATTGCCAACCTCTGCTTTCTGAAAAAGTCCTTCCCAGGCTCTAACCTCTTCTCTCTGTAACGATTTTCTGCACCTCAGTCTCTAAACTCTGCTCTCTGCAACAGTCCTTCTGCACCCCTGTCTTCAGACTCTGCTATCTGTAAAATCCATTTGCATCCCAGTCTCCAACATCTGCTCTCTGTAACAGTCCTTCTGCACCACAGTATTAAACCTCTGCTCTCTGGAAAAATACTTCTGCACATCAGTCACCAAACTTTGCTCTTTGTAATGGTTCTTCTGCACCCCAGTATTCAAACTCTGCTCTCTGTAACAACTCTTCTGCACATCAGTCTTCAACGTTTGCTCTCTGTAACAGTCCTTCTGCACCCCAGTCTCCAACATCTGCTCTGTGCAACGGTCCTTCTGCACACCAGTCTTCATACTCTGCTCTCTGTAACAGTCCTTCTGAACCTCAAACTCCAACATCTGCTCTCTTTAACAGTCCTTCTAAGCCTCAATCTGAAACCTCTGATCTTTACAACGATTTTCTTCACCCCAGTCTTCAACCTCTGCTCTCTGTAACAGTCCTTTTGCACCTCAGTCTCCAACCTCTGCTCTCTGCAACAGTCCTTCTGCACCCCAGTCTCCAAGCTCTTCTCTCTGCAACAGTCCTTCTACACTCCAGTTTCCAACAACTGCTCTCTGCAAGGATCTTTTTGCATCCCAGTCTCCAACCTCTGCTCTCTGCAACAGTCCTTCTGCACTCCAGTCTCCAACCTCTGCTCTCCTCTAAAGTCCTTTTTCACCACAGTCTCAAAACTCTGCTCTCTGCAACATTTCTTCTGCACCCCAGTCTCCAAACTCTGCTCTCTGTAGCTATCTTTCTGCACCTCAGTCTTCAACCTTTACTATCTTCAAGATCCTTCTCCACCTCAGTCTCCAAGTTCTGCAATCTGTAACGGTACTTCTGCACCCCAGTCTCCAACCTCTGCTCTCTGAAACGATCCTTCTGAACCTTAGTCTCCAACCTCTGCTCTCTGTAACAAACCTTCTGCACCCCACTCTCCAAACTCTGCACTCTGTAACAGGCCTTCTGCAACCCAGTTTCCAACCTCTTCTCTCTGCAATGATCCTTCTTCACCTCAGTCTCCATCCTCTGCTCTCTGCAACTGTCCTTTTGCACCCCAGTCTCCTTCCTCTGCTCTCTATAAGAATCCTTCTGCACCCCAGTCTCCAACCGCTCCTCTCTATAACAGTCCTTCTGCACCTCATTGTCCAACCTCTGCTCTCTGTAATGAACCTTCAACACCTCAGTCTCCAACCGCTGCTCTCTGTAACAGGCCTTCTGAACCCCACTCTCAAACCTATGCTTTCTGGATCAGTTCTTTTGCACACCAGTATCCTAACTCTGCTCTCTGTAACAGTCCTTCTGTACCACAGTCTCAAAACTCTGCTCTCTGTAACGGTCCTTCTGCACCCCAGTCTCCAACGTCAGCTTTCTGTATCAGATCTTCTGCACCCCAGTCTCCAACCTCTGCTCTCAGTAAGAGTCCTTCTGCAACCCAGTCTCCAACTTCTGCTTTCAGCAACATTTTTTCTGCACCCCAGTCTTAATCGGTGCTCTCTGTAACTGTCCTTCTGCACCCCAGTCTCCAACCTCTCCTCTCTGTAACGATCTTTCTGCACCACAGTCTGAAACCTCTGCTCTCTGCAACGATCCTTCTGACCCTCATAATCCAACTTCTGCTCTCCGCAAGTATCCTTCTGCACCCCAGTATCCAACCTCTGCTCTCTGTAAGAGTCCTTCTGCACTTCAGTCTCCAATCTCTGCTCTCTGTAACAATTCTTCTGCACCTCAGTCTCCATTCTCTTCTATCTGCAACAATCCATCAGCACACCAGTCTCCAACCTTTGTTCTCTGTAACAGGTCTTCTGCACCACAGTCTCCAAACTCTGGTCTCTGTAACAGGCCTAATGCACCCCAGTCACCAAACTCTTCTCTCTGCAATGATCCTTCTCCACCTCAGTCTCCAACCACTGCTCTTTGTAAGATCCTTCTTCACACCGGTCTCCAAACTTTGCTCTCTATAACAGTCCTTCTGCACCCCAGTCCCCAAACTCTACTTTCTATATCAGTTATTCTGCACCCCAGTCTCCAAACTCTTCTCTCTGTAACAGTCCTTCTGCACCTCACTCTCCAACCTCTTCTTTTTTCAACAGTTCTCCTGCACCCCAGTCTCCAACCTCTGCTCTCTGTAGATCCTTCTTCACCCCGGTCTCCAAACTTTTGCTCTCTATAACAGTCCTACTGCACCTAAGTCTCCAACTTCTGCTCTATGCAACATTCCTTCGAAACCACAGTCTCTAACCTCTGTTCTCAGAAAAAGTCTTTCTACACCCCAGGCTCCAAACTCTACTCTCTGTAACTGTCCTTCTGTACCACAGTCTCCAACATCTGCTGTCTGTAACCGTCCTTCTGCGCCCGAGACTCCTAACTCTACTTTCCATATCAGTTATTCTGCACCCCAGTCTCCAACCTCTGCTCTCAGCAACAGTCCTTCTGCACCCCAGTCTCCAAGCAATTCTCTCTGCAAAAGTCCTTCTACACCCAAGTCTCCAAAATCTGCTCTCTAAAAGGATCCTACTGCACCCCAGTCTTCAAACTCTGCTCTCCACTACAGTCCTTCTTCACCCCAGTCTCAATCCTCTGCTCTCTGCAACATTTCTTCTGCACACCAGTCTCCAACCAGTGCTCTCTGCAACTGTCCTGCTGCATCTCAGTCTCCAAGCTCTGCTCTCTGTAGCGATCCTTATGCATCTAAGTCTCCAACATCTGCTCTCTGCAACAGTCCTTCTGCACCCCAGTCCCCAAGCTCTGCTCTCTCTAACAGTCCTTCTGCACATCAGTGTCCAAACTCTCCTCTCTGTAAAAATTTTTCTTCACCTCAGTCTTCAAACTCTGTTCTCTGTAACACAATTTCTGCACCCCGGTCTTCAACCTCTGTTCTCTGTAACGATCTTTCTGAATCTCAGTCTCCAAACTCTGCTCTCTGTAACAGACCTTCTGCACCCCATTCCCCAACATCTGCTCTCTGTAATAGTTCTTCTGGTCACCAATCTACAAACTGTGCTCTCTATAACGCTCCTTCTGCACCCCAGTCTCCATCCTCTGATCTCTGTAACACTCTTTCTGCACCACAGTCTCCATACTCTGCTCTCTGTAAAAATCCTTCTGCACCCCAGTCTCCAACCGCTCCTCTCTGTAACAGTCCTACTGCACCTCAGTATCCAACCTCTGCTCTCTG
>NW_027522016.1:0-38052 GCF_052094955.1 Ictidomys tridecemlineatus
AAAACTACGAGTTGCCTGAAATCTCAAAAACATTTTTTCACCCAAACTTGATGATTCTTTCAGGTAATGATCAGTACACCAAAACCACTTGGCTCACCAAAATTCGTTCTTCTAGGTTAAACCGTTCGTTAGCAGTAACCGTTTCCATTTTCAGGTTTCACTCTGTTTTCTCCTATAGGGATACATGTATTTGGAACTCTAAATCAAACACGGTTTGTGCTAGCTCTTTGAAACTTGACACAATAAAGCAGTTTCAAGTTCTTTCTCTATGGATTGTTTGATGTTGATGTAGCCCTAAGCAGAGACTGGCGAAAATCAATTTCATGGAAAAGGCTTGCCAAGCTTCCAAAAAACTAAGAGTTGCCTGAAATCTCAGGAAACATTTTTTCACCCAATCTTGATGATTCTTTCAGGTAATGATCAGTACACCAAAACCACTTGGCTCACCAAATTTCGTTCTTCTAGATTAAACCGTTCGTTTGCAATTACCGTTTTCATTTTTAGGTTTCACTCTGTTTTCTCCTATAGGGATACATGTATTTGGAACTCTAAATCAAACACAGTTTGTGCTAGCTCTTTGAAACTTGACACAATGAAGCAGTTTCTAGTTCTATCTCTATGCTTTGTTTGCTGTTGATGTAGCCCTAAGCAGAGACTGGCGAAAATCACTTTCATGGAAAGGGGTTGCCAAGCTTCCAAAAAACTTCGAGTTGCCTGAAATCTCAGGAAACATTTTTTCACCCAATCTTGATGATTCTTTCATGTAATGATCAGTACACCAAAACCACTTGGCTCACCAAAATTCGTTCTTCTAGGTTAAACCGTTCGTTTGCAGTAATTGTTTTCATTTTTAGGTTTCACTCTGTTTTCTCCTATAGGGATACATGTATTTGGAACTCTAAATCAAACACGGTTTGTGCTAGCTTTTTGAAACTTCACACAATAAAGCAGTTTCAAGTTCTCTCTCTATGCTTTGTTTGCTGTTGATGTAGCCCTAAGCAGAGACTGGCGAAAATCACTTTCATGGAAATGGGTTGCCAAGCTTCCAAAAACTACGAGTTGCCTGAAATCTCAGCAAACATTTTTTCACAAAATCTTGATGATTCTTTCAGGTAATGATCAGTACACCAAAACCACTTGGCTCACCAAAATTCGTTCTTCTAGGTTAAACCGTTCGTTAGCAGTAACCGTTTTCATTTTCAGGTTTCACTCTGTTTTCTCCTATAGAGATACTTGTATTTGGAACTCTAAATCAAACACGGTTTGTGCTAGCTCTTTGAAACTTGACACAATAAAGCAGTTTCAAGTTCTATCTCTATGCATTGTTTGCTGTTGATGTAGCCCTAAGCAGAGACTGGCGAAAATCCCTTTCATAGAAAGGGGTTGCCAAGCTTCCAAAAAAGTACGAGTTGCCTGAAATCTCAGCAAACATTTTTTCACCCAATCTTGATGATTCTTTCAGGTAATGATCAGTACACCAAAACCACTTGGCTCACCAAATTTCGTTCTTCTAGGTTAAACCGTTCGTTTGCAGTAACCGTTTTCATTTTTAGGTTTCACTCTGTTTTCTCATATAGGGATACATGTATTTGGAACTCTAAATCAAACACGGTTTGTGCTAGCTCTTTAAAACTTGACACAATAAAGCAGTTTCAAGTTCTATCAGTTCTATCTCTATGCATTGTTTGCTGTTGATGTAGCCCTAAGCAGAGACTGGCGAAAATCACTTTCATAGAAAGTGGTTGCCAAGCTTCCAAAAAAGTACGAGTTGCCTGAAATCTCAGCAAACATTTTTTTCACCCAATCTTGATGATTCTTTCAGGTAATGATCAGTACACCAAAACCACTTGGCTCACCAAATTTCGTTCTTCTAGATTAAACCGTTCGTTTGCAGTTACCGTTTTCATTTTTAGGTTTCACTCTGTTTTCTCCTATAGGGATACATGTATTTGGAACTCTAAATCAAACACAGTTTGTGCTCGCTCTTTGAAACTTGACACAATGAAGCAGTTTCAAGTTCTATCTCTATGCTTTGTTTGCTGTTGATGTAGCCCTAAGCAGAGACTGGCGAAAATCACTTTCATGGAAAGGGGTTGCCAAGCTTCCAAAAAACTACGAGTTGCCTGAAATCTCAGGAAACATTTTTTCACCCAATCTTGATGATTCTTTCAGGTAATGATCAGTACACCAAAACCACTTGGCTCACCAAATTTCGTTCTTCTAGGTTAAACCGTTCGTTTGCAGTAATTGTTTTCATTTTTAGGTTTCACTCTGTTTTCTCCTATAGGGATACATGTATTTGGAACTCTAAATCAAACACGGTTTGTGCTAGCTTTTTGAAACTTCACACAATAAAGCAGTTTCAAGTTCTCTCTCTATGCTTTGTTTGCTGTTGATGTACCCCTTAGCAGAGACTGGCGAAAATCACTTTCATGGAAATGGGTTGCCAAGCTTCCAAAAAACTACGAGTTGCCTGAAATCTCAGCAAACATTTTTTCACAAAATCTTGATGATTCTTTCAGGTAATGATCAGTACACCAAAACCACTTGGCTCACCAAAATTCGTTCTTCTAGGTTAAACCGTTCGTTAGCAGTAACCGTTTTCATTTTCAGGTTTCACTCTGTTTTCTCCTATAGAGATACATGTATTTGGAACTCTAAATCAAACACGGTTTGTGCTAGCTCTTTGAAACTTGACACAATAAAGCAGTTTCAAGTTCTCTCTCTATGCTTTGTTTGCTGTTGATGTAGCCCTAAGCAGAGACTGGTGAAAATCACTTTCATGGAAAGGGGTTGCCAAGCTTCCAAAAAACTACGAGTTGCCTGAAATCTCAGAAAACATTTTTTCACCCAATCTTGATGATTCTTTCAGGTAATGATCAGTACACCAAAACCACTTGGCTCACCAAATTTCATTCTTCTAGATTAAACCGTTCGTTTGCAGTAATCGTTTTCATTTTTAGGTTTCACTCTGTTTTCTCCTATAGGGATACATGTATTTGGAACTCTAAATCAAACACGGTTTGTGCTAGCTCTTTGAAACTTGACACAATAAAGCAGTTTCAAGTTCCATCTCTATGCATTGTTTGCTGTTGATGTAGCCCTAAGCAGAGACTGGCGAAAATCCCTTTCATAGAAAGGGGATGCCAAGCTTCCAAAAAAGTACGAGTTGCCTGAAATCTCAGCAAACATTTTTTTCACCCAATCTTGATGATTCTTTCAGGTAATGATCAGTACACCAAAACCACTTGGCTCACCAAATTTCGTTCTTCTAGGTTAAACCGTTCGTTTGCAGTAACCGTTTTCATTTTTAGGTTTCACTCTGTTTTCTCCTATAGGGATACATGTATTTGGAACTCTAAATCAAACACGGTTTGTGCTAGCTCTTTGAAACTTGACACAATAAAGCAATTTCAAGTTCTTTCTCTATGGATTGTTTGATGTTGATGTAGCCCTAAGCAGAGACTGGCGAAAATCACTTTCATGGAAAGGGGTTGCCAAGCTTCCAAAAAACTAAGAGTTGCCTGAAATCTCAGGAAACATTTTTTCACCCAATCTTGATGATTCTTTCAGGTAATGATCAGTACACCAAAACCACTTGGCTCACCAAATTTCGTTCTTCTAGATTAAACCGTTCGTTTGCAGTTACCGTTTTCATTTTTAGGTTACACTCTGTTTTCTCCTATAGGGATACATGTATTTGGAACTCTAAATCAAACACAGTTTGTGCTAGCTCTTTGAAACTTGACACAATGAAGCAGTTTCAAGTTCTATCTCTATGCTATGTTTGCTGTTGATGTAGCCCTAAGCAGAGACTGGCGAAAATCACTTTCATTGAAAGGGGTTGCCAAGCTTCCAAAAAACTACGAGTTGCCTGAAATCTCAGGAAACATTTTTTCACCCAATATTCATGATTCTTTCATGTAATGATCAGTACACCAAAACCACTTGGCTCACCAAATTTCGTTCTTCTAGGTTAAACCGTTCGTTTGCAGTAATTGTTTTCATTTTTAGGTTTCACTCTGTTTTCTCCTATAGGGATACATGTATTTGGAACTCTAAATCAAACACGGTTTGTGCTAGCTTTTTGAAACTTCACACAATAAAGCAGTTTCAAGTTCTCTCTCTATGCATTGTTTGCTGTTGATGTAGCCCTAAGCAGAGACTGGCGAAAATCACTTTCATGGAAAGGGGATGCCAAGCTTCCAAAAAAGTACGAGTTGCCTGAAATCTCAGCAAACATTTTTTCACCCAATCTTGATGATTCTTTCAGGTAATGATCAGTACACCAAAACCACTTGGCTCACCAAATTTCGTTCTTCTAGGTTAAACCGTTCGTTTGCACTAATTGTTTTCATTTTCTGGTTTCACTCTGTTTTCTCCTATAGGGATACATGTATTTGGAACTCTAAATCAAACACGGTTTGTGCTAGCTTTTTGAAACTTCACACAATAAAGCAGTTTCAAGTTCTCTCTCTATGCTCTGTTTGCTGTTGATGTAGCCCTAAGCAGAGACTGGCGAAAATCACTTTCATAGAAATGGGTTGCCAAGCTTCCAAAAAACTACGAGTTGCATGAAATCTCAGCAAACATTTTTTCACCCAATCTTGATGATTCTTTCAGGTAATGATCAGTACACCAAAACCACTTGGCTCACCAAATTTCGTTCTTCTAGGTTAAACCGTTCGTTTGCAGTAACCGTTTTCATTTTCAGGTTTCACTCTGTTTTCTCCTATAGGGATACATGTATTTGGAACTCTAAATCAAACACGGTTTGTGCTAGCTCTTTGAAACTTGACACAATAAAGCAGTTTCAAGTTCTTTCTCTATGGATTGTTTGATGTTGATGTAGCCCTAAGCAGAGACTGGCGAAAATCACTTTCATGGAAAGGGGTTGCCAAGCTTCCAAAAAACTAAGAGTTGCCTGAAATCTCAGGAAACATTTTTTCACCCAATCTTGATGATTCTTTCAGGTAATGATCAGTACACCAAAACACCTTGGCTCACCAAATTTCGTTCTTCTAGGTTAAACCGTTCGTTTGCAGTAATTGTTTTTATTTTTAGGTTTCACTCTGTTTTCTCCTATAGGGATACATATATTTGGAACTCTAAATCAAACACAGTTTGTGCTGGCTCTTTGAAACTTGACACAATGAAGCAGTTTCAAGTTCTATCTCTATGCTTTGTTTGCTGTTGATGTAGCCCTAAGCAGAGACTGGAGAAAATCACTTTCATGGAAAGGGGTTGCCAAGCTTCCAAAAAACTACGAGTTGCCTGAAATATCAGGAAACATTTTTTCACCCAATCTTGATGATTCTTTCAGGTAATAATCAGTACACCAAAATCACTTGGATCACCAAATTTCGTTCTTCTAGGTTAAACCGTTCGTTTGCAGTAACCGTTTTCATTTTTAGGTTTCACTCTGTTTTCTCCTATAGGGATACATGTATTTGGAACTCTAAATCAAACACGGTTTTTGCTAGCTCTTTGAAACTTCACACAATAAAGCAGTTTCCAGTTCTATCTCTATGCTTTGTTTGCTGTTGATGTAGCCCTAAGCAGAGACTGGCGAAAATCACTTTCATGGAAAGGGGTTGCCAAGCTTCCAAAAAACTACGAGTTGCCATAAATCTCAGCAAACATTTTTTCACCCAATCTTGATGATTCTTTCAGGTAATGATCAGTACACCAAAATCACTTGGCTCACCAAAATTCGTTCTTCTAGGTTAAACCGTTCGTTAGCAGTAACCGTTTTCATTTTCAGGTTTCACTCTGTTTTCTCCTATAGGGATACATGTATTTGGAATTCTAAATCAAACACGGTTTTTGCTAGCTCTTTAAAACTTGACACAATAAAGCAGTTTCTAGTTCTATCTCTATGCTTTGTTTGCTGTTGATGTAGCCCTAAGCAGAGACTGGCGAAAATCACTCTCATAGAAAGGGATTGCCTAGCTTCCAAAAAACTACGAGTTGCCTGAAATCTCAGCAAACATTTTTTCACCCAAACTTGATGATTCTTTCAGGTAATGATCAGTACACCAAAACCACTTGGCTCACCAAATTTTGTTCTTCTAGGTTAAACCGTTCGTTTGCAGTAACCGTTTTCATTTTTAGGTTTCACTCTGTTTTCTCCTATAGGGATACATGTATTTGGAACTCTAAATCAAACACGGTTTGTGCTAGCTCTTTGAAACTTGACACAATAAAGCAGTTTCAAGTTCTCTCTCTATGGTTTGTTTGCTGTTGATGTAGCCCTTAGCAGAGTCTGGCGAAAATCACATTCATGGAAAGGGGTTGCCAAGCTTCCAAAAAACAACGAGTTGCCTGAAATCACAGCAAACATTTTCTCACCCAATCTTGATGATTCTTTCAGGTAATGATCAGTACACCAAAACCACTTGGTTCAGCAAAATTCGTTCTTCTAGGTTAAACCGTTCATTAGCAGTAACAGTATTCATTTTCAGGTTTCACTCTGTTTTCTCCTATAGGGATACATGTATTTGGAACTCTAAATCAAAAACGGTTTGTGCTAGCTCTTTGAAACTTGACATAATAAAGCAGTTTCAATTTCTATCTCTATGCTTTGTTTGCTATTGATGTAGCCCTAAGCAGAGACTGGCGAAAATCACTTTCATGGAAAGGGGTTGCCAAGCTTCTAAAAAACTATGAGTTTCCTGAAATCTCAGCAAACATTTTTTCACCCAATCTTGATGATTCTTTCAGGTAATGATCAGTACACCAAAACCACTTGGCTCAGCAAATTTCGTTCTTCTAGGTTAAACCGTTCGTTTGCAGTAACCGTTTTCATTTTTAGGTTTCACTCTGTTTTCTCCTATAGGGATACATGTATTTGGAACTCTAAATCAAACACGGTTTGTGCTAGCTCTTTGAAACTTGACACAATGAAGCAGTTTCAAGTTCTATCTCTATGCTTTGTTTGCTGTTGATGTAGCCCTAAGCAGGGACTGGCGAAAATCACTTTCATGGAAAGGTGTTGCCAAGCTTCCAAAAAATTACGAGTTGCCTGAAATCTCAGCAAACATTTTTTCACCCAATCTTGATGATTCTTTCAGGTAATTATGAGTACACCAAAACCACTTGGCTCACCAAATTTCGTTCTTCTAGGTTAAACAGTTCGTTTGCAGTAACCGTTTTCATTTTTTGGTTTCACTCTGTTTTCTCCTATAGGGATACATGCATTTGGAACTCTAAATCAAACACGGTTTGTGCTAGCTCTTTGAAACTTGACACAATAAAGCAGTTTCAAGTTCTTTCTCTATGCATTGTTTGCTGTTGATGTAGCCCTAAGCAGAGACTGGCGAAAATCACTTTCATGGAAAGGGGTTGCCAAGCTTCCAAAAAACTACGAGTTGCCTGAAATCTCAGCAAACATTTTTTCACCCAATCTTGATGATTCTTTCAGGTAATTATGAGTACACCAAAACCACTTGCTCACCAAATTTCATTCTTCTAGGTTAAACGTTCGTTTGCAGTAACCGTTTTCATTTTTAGGTTTCACTCTGTTTTCTCCTATAGGGATACATGTATTTGGAACTCTAAATCAAACACGGTTTTAGCTAGCTCTTTGAAATTTGACAAAATAAAGCAGTTGCAAGTTCTATCTCTATGGTTTGTTTGCTGTTGATGTAGCACAAATCAGAGACTGGTGAAAATCACTTTCATGGAAAAAGTTTGCCAAGCTTCCAAAAAACTACGAGTTGCCTGAAATCTCAGCAAACATTTTTTTTCCCAATCTTGATGATTCTTTCAGGTAATGATCAGTACACCAAAACCACTTGGCTCACCAAATTTCATTCTTCTAGGTTAAACTGTTCGTGAGGAGTAACCGTTTTCATTTTCAGGTTTCACTCTGTTTTCTCCTATAGGGATACATGTATTTGGAACTCTAAATCAAACACGGTTTTTGCTAGCTCTTTGAAACTTGACACAATAAAGCAGTTTCAAGTTCTCTTTCTATGCTTTGTTTGCTGTTGATGTAGGCCTAAGCAGAGACTGGCGAAAATCACTTTCATGGAAAGGGGTTGCCAAGCTTCCAAAAAACTACGAGTTGCCTGAAATCTCAGCAAACATTTTTTCACCCAATCTTGATGATTATTTCAGGTAATGATCAGTACACCAAAACCACTTGGCTCACCAAATTTCGTTCTTCTAGGTTAAACCATTCGTTTGCAGTAACCGTTTTCATTTTTAGGTTTCACTCTGTTTTCTCCTATAGGGATACATGTATTTGGAACTCTAAATCAAACACGGTTTCTGCTAGCTCTTTGAAACTTGACACAATAAAGCAGTTTCAAGTTCTTTCTCCATGGATTGTTTGCTGTTGATGTAGCCCTAAGCAGAGACTGGCGAAAATCACTTTCATGGAAAAGGGTTGCCAAGCTTCCAAAAAACTACGAGTTGCCTGAATCTCAGCAAACATTTTTTCACCCAATCTTGATGATTCTTTCAGGTAATGATCAGTACACCAAAACAACTTGGCTCAACAAATTTCATTCTTCTAGGTTAAACTGTTCGTTAGCAGTAACCGTTTTCAATTTCAGGTTTCACTCTGTTTTCTCCTATAGGGATACATGTATTTGGAACTCTAAATCAAACACGGTTTGTGCTAGCTCTTTGAAACTTGACACAATAAAGCAGTTTCAAGTTCTCTTTCTATGCTTTGTTTGCTGTTGATGTAGCCCTAAGAAGAGACTGGTAATAATCACTTTCATGGAAAGCGGTGGCCAAGCTTCCAAAAAACTACGAGTTGCCTGAAATCTCAGCAAACATTTTTTCACACAATCTTGATGATTCTTTCAGGTAATGATCAGTACACCAAAACCACTTGGCTCACCAAATTTCGTTCTTCTAGGTTAAACCGTTCGTTTGCAGTAACCGTTTTCATTTTTAGGTTTCACTCTGTTTTCTCCTATAGGGATACATGTATTTGGAACTCTAAATCAAACACGGTTTGTGCTAGCTCATTGAAACTTGACACAATAAAGCAGTTTCAAGTTCTCTCTCTATGCTTTGTTTGCTGTTGATGTAGCCCTAAGCAGAGGCTGGCAAAAATCCCTTTCATGGAAAGGGCTTTCCAAGCATCCAAAAAACTTCGAGTTGCCTGAAATCTCAGCAAACATTTTTTCACCCAATCTTGATGATTCTTTCAGGTAATGATCAGTACTCCAAAACCACTTGGCTCACCAAATTTCGTTCTTCTAGGTTAAACCGTTCGTTAGCAGTAACCGTTTTCAATTTCAGGTTTCCCTCTGTTTTCTCCTATAGGGATACATGTATTTGGAACTCTAAATCAAACACGGTTTGTGCTAGCTCTTTGAAACTTGACACAATAAAGCAGTTTCAAGTTCTCTTTCTATGCTTTGTTTGCTGTTGATGTAGCCCTAAGCAGAGACTGGCAAAAATCCCTTTCATGGAAAGGGCTTTCCAAGCATCCAAAAAACTTCGAGTTGTCTGAAATCTCAGCAAACATTTTTTCACCCAATCTTGATGATTCTTTCAGGTAATGATCAGTACTCCAAAACCACTTGGCTCACCAAATTTCGTTCTTCTAGGTTAAACCGTTCGTTTGCAGTAACCGTTTTCATTTTTAGGTTTCACTCTGTTTTCTCCTATAGGGATACATGTATTTGGAACTCTACATCAAACACGGTTTGTGCTAGCTCTTTGAAACTTGACACAATAAAGCAGTTTCAAGTTCTCTCTCTATGGTTTGTTTGCTGTTGATGTAGACCTTAGCAGAGACTGGGGAAAATCACTTTCATGGAAAGGGGTTGCCAAGCTTCCAAAAAACTACGAGTTGCCTGAAATCTCAGCAAACATTTTCTCACCCAATCTTGATGATTCTTTCAGGTAATGATCAGTACACCAAAACCACTTGGCTCAGCAAAATTCGTTCTTCTATGTTAAACCGTTCGTTGGCCGTAACAGTTTTCATTTTCAGGTTTCACTCTGTTTTCTCCTATAGGGATACATGTGTTTGGAACTCTAAATCAAACACGGTTTTTGCTAGCTCTTCGAAACTTGACACAATAAAGCAGCTTCAAGTTCTATCTCTATGCTTTGTTTGCTGTTGATGTAGCCCTAAGCAGAGACTGGCGAAAATCACTTTCATGGCAAGGGGTTGCCAAGCTTCGAAAAAACTACGAGTTGCCTGAAATCTCAGCAAACATTTTTCACCCAATCCAGATGATTCTTTCAGGTAATGATCAGTGCACCAAAACCACTTGGCTCATCAAATTTCGTTCTTCTAGGTTAGACCGTTCGTTTGCAGTAACCGTTTTCATTCTTAGGTTTCACTCTGTTTTCTCCTATAGGGATACATGTATTTGGAATGCTAAATCAAAAACGGTTTGTGCTAGCTCATTGAAACTTGACACAATAAAGCAGTTGCAAGTTCTATCTCTATGCTTTGTTTGCTGCTGATGTAGCCCTAAGCAGAGACTGGCGAAAATCACTTTCATGGAAAGGGGTTGCCAAGCTTCCAAAAAACTACGAGTTGCCTGAAATCTCAGCAAACATTTTTTCACCCAATCTTGATGATTCTTTCACGTAATGATCAGTACACCAAAACCACTTGGCTCACCAAATTTCGTTCTTCTAGGTTAAACCGTTCGTTTGCAGTAACCGTTTTCATTTTTAGGTTTCACTCTGTTTTCTCCTATAGGGATACATGTATTTGGAACTCTAAATCAAACACGGTTTGTGCTAGCTCTTTGAAACTTGACACAATAAAGCAGTTTCAAGTTCTATCTCTATGCTTTGTTTGCTGTTGATGTAGCCCTAAGCAGAGACTTGCGAAAATACCTTTCAGGGAAAGGGGTTGCCAAGCTTCCAAAAAACTACGAGTTTCCAGAAATCTCAGCAAACATTTTTTCACCCAATCTTGATGATTCTTTCAGGTAATGATCAGTACACCAAAACCACTTGGCTCACCAAATTTCGTTCTTTTAGTTTAAACCGTTCGTTTGCAGTAACCGTTTTCATTTTTAGGTTTCACTCTGTTTTCTTCTACAGGGATACATGTATTTGGAACTCTAAATCAAACACGGTTAGTGCTAGCTCCTTGAAACTTGACACAATAAAGCAGTTTCAAGTTCTATCTTTATGCTTTGTTTGCTGTTGATGTAGCCCTAAGCAGAGACTGGCGAAAATCACTTTCATGGAAAGGGGTTGCCAAGCTTCCAAAAAACTACGAGTTGCCTGAAATCTCAGCAAACATTTTTTCACCCAATCATGATGATTCTTTCAGGTAATGATCAGTACACCAAAACCACTTGGCTCACCAAATTTCGTTCTTCTAGGTTAAACAATTCGTTTGCAGTAACCGTTTTCATTTTTTGGTTTCACTCTGTTTTTTCCTATAGGGATACATGTATTTGGAACTCTAAATCAAACATGGTTTGTGCTAGCTTTTTGAAACTTGACACAATAAAGCAGTTTCAAGTTCTCTCTCTATGCTTTGTTTGCTGTTGATGTAGCCCTAAGCAGAGACTGGCGAAAATCACTTTCATGGAAAGGGGTTGCCAAGCTTCCAAAAAACTACGAGTTGCCTGAAATCTCAGCAAACATTTTTTCACCCAATCATGATGATTCTTTCAGGTAATGATCAGTACACCAAAACCACTTGGCTCACCAAATTTCGTTCTTCTAGGTTGAACCGTTCGTTTGCAGTAACTGTTTTCATTTTTAGGTTTCACTCTGTTTTCTCCTATAGGGATACATGTTTTTGGAACTCTAAATCAAACACGGTTTGTGCTAGCTCTTTGAAACTTGACACAATAAAGCAGTTTCAAGTTCTATCTCTATGCTTTGTTTGCTGTTGATGTAGCCCTAAGCAGAGACTTGCGAAAATCACTTTCATGGAAAGGGATTGCCAAGCTTCCAAAAAACTACGAGTTGCCTGAAATCTCAGCAAACATTTTTTCACCCAATGTTGATGATTCTTTCAGGTAATGATCAGTACACCAAAACCACTTGGCTCACCAAATTTCGTTCTTCTAGGTTAAACCGTTCGTTTGCAGTAACCGTTTTCATTTTTAGGTCTCACTCTGTTTTCTCCTATTGGGGTACATGTATTTGGAACTCTAAATCAAACACGGTTTGTGCTAGCTCTTTGAAACTTGACAAAATAAAGCAGTTTCAAGTTCTATCTCTATGCTTTGTTTGCTGTTGATGTAGCCCTAAGCAGAGACTGGCGAAAATTACTTTCATGGAAAGGGGTTGCCAAGCTTCCAAAAAACTACGTGTTGCCTCAAATCTCAGCAAACATTTTTTCAACCAATCTTGATGATTCTTTTAGGTAATGATCAATACACCAAAACCACTTGGCTCACCAAATTTCGTTCTTCTAGGTTAAACCGTTCGTTTGCAGTAACCGTTTTCATTTTTAGGTTTCTCCCTTTTCTCCTATAGGTATATATGTATTTGGAACACTAAATCAAACACGGTTTGTGCTAGCTCTTTGAAACTTGACACAATAAAGCAGTTGCAAGTTCTATCTCTATGGTTTGTTTGCTGTTGATGTAGCACTAATCAGAGACTGGTGAAAATCACTTTCATGGAAAAAGTTTGCCAAGCTTCCAAAAAACTACGAGTTGCCTGAAATCTCAGCAAACATTTTTTTTCCCAATCTTGATGATTCTTTCAGGTAATGATCAGTACACCAAAACCACTTGGCTCACCAAATTTCATTCTTCTAGGTTAAACTGTTCGTTAGCAGTTACCGTTTTCATTTTCAGGTTTCACTCTGTTTTCTCCTATAGGGATACATGTATTTTGGAACTCTAAATCAAACACGGTTTTTGCTAGCTCTTTGAAACTTGACACAATAAAGCAGTTTCAAGTTCTCTTTCTATGCTTTGTTTGCTGTTGATTTAGCCCTAAGCAGAGACTGGCGAAAATCACTTTCATGGAAAGGGGTTGCCAAGCTTCCAAAAAACTACGAGTTGCCTGAAATCTCAGCAAACATTTTTTCACCCAATCTTGATGATTATTTCAGGTAATGATCAGTACACCAAAACCACTTGGCTCACCAAATTTCGTTCTTCTAGGTTAAACCGTTCGTTTGCAGTAACCGTTTTCATTTTTAGGTTTCACTCTGTTTTCTCCTATAGGGATACATGTATTTGGAACTCTAACTCAAACACGGTTTCTGCTAGCTCTTTGAAACTTGACACAATAAAGCAGTTTCAAGTTCTTTCTCTATGGATTGTTTGCTGTTGATGTAGCCCTAAGCAGAGACTGGCGTAAATCACTTTCATGGAAAAGGGTTGCCAAGCTTCCAAAAACTACGAGTTGCCTGAAATCTCAGCAAACATTTTTTCACCCAATCTTGATGATTCTTTCAGGTAATTATCAGTACACCAAAACCAATTGGCTCACCAAATTTCGTTCTTCTAGGTTAAACCGTTCGTTTGCAGTAACCGTTTTCATTTTTAGGTTTCTCTCTTTTCTCCTATAGGTATACATGTATTTGGAACTCTAAATCAAACACGGTTTGTGCTAGCTCTTTGAAACTTGACACAATAAAGCAGTTGCAAGTTCTATCTCTATGGTTTGTTTGCTGTTGATGTAGCCCTAATCAGAGACTGGCCAAAATCACTTTCATGGAAATGGGTTGCCAAGCTTCCAAAAAACTACGAGTTTCCTGAAATCTCAGCAAACATTTTTTCACCCAATCTTGATGATTCTTTCAGGTAATGATCAGTACACCAAAACCACTTGGCTCACCAAATTTCGTTCTTCTAGTTTAAACCGTTCGTTTGCAGTAACCGTTTTCATTTTTAGGTTTCACTCTGTTTTCTCCTATAGGGATACATGTATTTGGAACTCTAAATCAAACACGGTTAGTGCTAGCTCCTTGAAACTTGACACAATAAAGCAGTTTCAAGTTCTATCTCTATTCTTTGTTTGCTGTTGATGTAGCCCTAAGCAGAGACTGGCGAAAATCACTTTCATGAAATCGGTTGCCAAGCTTCCAAAAAACTACGAGTTGCCTGAAATCTCAGCAAACATTTTTTCACCCAATCATGATGATTCTTTCAGGTAATGGTCAGTACACCAAAACCACTTGGCTCACCAAATTTCGTTCTTCTAGGTTAAACAATTCGTTTGCAGTAACCGTTTTCATTTTTTGGTTTCACTCTGTTTTTTCCTATAGGGATACATGTATTTGGAACTCTAAATCAAACACGGTTTGTGCTAGCTTTTTGAAACTTGACACAATAAAGCAGTTTCAAGTTCTCTCTCTATGGTTTGCTTGCTGTTGATGTAGACCTTAGCAGAGACTGGGGAAAATCACTTTCATAGAAAGGGGTTGCCAAGCTTCCAAAAAATTACGAGTTGCCTGAAATCTCAGCAAACATTTTCTCACCCAATCTTGATGATTCTTTCAGGTAATGATCAGTACACCAAAACCACTTGGCTCAGCAAAATTCGTTCTTCTATGTTAAACCGTTCGTTGGCCGTAACAGTTTTCATTTTTCAGGTTTCACTCTGTTTTCTCCTATAGGGATACATGTGTTTGGAACTCTAAATCAAACACGGTTTTTGCTAGCTCTTCGAAACTTGACACAATAAAGCAGCTTCAAGTTCTATCTCTATGCTTTGTTTGCTGTTGATGTAGCCCTAAGCAGAGACTGGCGAAAATCACTTTCATGGCAAGGGGTTGCCAAGCTTCGAAAAAACTACGAGTTGCCTGAAATCTCAGCAAACATTTTTTCACCCAATCTAGATGATTCTTTCAGGTAATGATCAGTGCACCAAAACCACTTGGCTCATCAAATTTCGTTCTTCTAGGTTAGACCGTTCGTTTGCAGTAACCGTTTTCATTTTTAGGTTTCACTCTGTTTTCTCCTATAGGGATACATGTATTTGGAACTCTAAATCAAAAACGGTTTGTGCTAGCTCATTGAAACTTGACACAATAAAGCAGTTGCAAGTTCTATCTCTATGCTTTGTTTGCTGTTGATGTAGCCCTAAGCAGAGAATGGCGAAAATCACTTTCATGGAAAGGGGTTGCCAAGCTTCCAAAAAACTACGAGTTGCCTGAAATCTCAGCAAACATTTTTTCACCCAATCTTGATGATTCTTTCACGTAATGATCAGTACACCAAAACCACTTGGCTCACCAAATTTCGTTCTTCTAGGTTAAACCGTTCGTTTGCAGTAACCGTTTTCATTTTTAGGTTTCACTCTGTTTTCTCCTATAGGGATACATGTATTTGGAACTCTAAATCAAACACGGTTTGTGCTAGCTCTTTGAAACTTGACACAATAAAGCAGTTTCAAGTTCTATCTCTATGCTTTGTTTGCTGTTGATGTAGCCCTAAGCAGAGACTGGCGAAAATACCTTTCAGGGAAAGGGGTTGCCAAGCTTCCAAAAAACTACGAGTTTCCAGGAATCTCAGCAAACATTTTTTCACCCAATCTTGATGATTCTTTCAGGTAATGATCAGTACACCAAAACCACTTGGCTCACCAAATTTCGTTCTTCTAGTTTAAACCGTTCGTTTGCAGTAACCGTTTTCATTTTTAGGTTTCACTCTGTTTTCTCCTATAGAGATACATGTATTTGGAACTCTAAATCAAACACGGTTAGTGCTAGCTCCTTGAAACTTGACACAATAAAGCAGTTTCAAGTTCTATCTCTATGCTTTGTTTGCTGTTGATGTAGCCCTAAGCAGAGACTGGCGAAAATCCCTTTCATGGAAAGGGGTTGCCAAGCTTCCATAAAACTACGAGTTGCCTGAAATATCAGCAAACATTTTTTCACCCAATCTTGATGATTCTTTCAGGTAATGATCAGTACACCAAACCCACTTGGCTCACCAAATTTCGTTCTTCTAGGTTAAACCGTTCGTTTGCAGTAACTGTTTTCATTTTTAGGTTTCACTCTGTTTTCTACTATAGGGATACATGTATTTGGAACTCTAAATCAAACACGGTTTGTGCTAGCTCTTTGAAACTTGACCCAATAAAGCTGTTTCAAGTTCTATCTCTATGCTTTGTTTGCTGTTGATGTAGCCCTAAGCAGAGACTTGCGAAAATCACTTTCATGGAAAGGGATTGCCAAGCTTCCAAAAAACTACGAGTTGCCTGAAATCTCAGCAAACATTTTCTCACCCAATCTTGATGATTCTTTCAGGTAATGATCAGTACACCAAAACCAATTGGCTCAGCAAAATTCGTTCTTCTATGTTAAACCGTTCGTTGCCCGTAACAGTTTTCATTTTTCAGGTTTCACTCTGTTTTCTCCTATAGGGATACATGTGTTTGGAACTCTAAATCAAACACGGTTTTTGCTAGCTCTTCGAAACTTGACACAATAAAGCAGCTTCAAGTTCTATCTCTATGCTTTGTTTGCTGTTGATGTAGCCCTAAGCAGAGAATGGCGAAAATCACTTTCATGGAAAGGGGTTGCCAAGCTTCCAAAAAACTACGAGTTGCCTGAAATCTCAGCAAACATTTTTTCACACAATCTTGATGATTCTTTCACGTAATGATCAGTACACCAAAACCACTTGGCTCACCAAATTTCGTTCTTCTAGGTTAAACCGTTCGTTTGCAGTAACCGTTTTCATTTTTAGGTTTCACTCTGTTTTCTCCTATAGGGATACATGTATTTGGAACTCTAAATCAAACACGGTTTGTGCTAGCTCTTTGAAACTTGACACAATAAAGCAGTTTCAAGTTCTATCTCTATGCTTTGTTTGCTGTTGATGTAGCCCTAAGCAGAGACTGGCGAAAATACCTTTCAGGGAAAGGGGTTGCCAAGCTTCCAAAAAACTACGAGTTTCCAGGAATCTCAGCAAACATTTTTTCACCCAATCTTGATGATTCTTTCAGGTAATGATCAGTACACCAAAACCACTTGGCTCACCAAATTTCGTTCTTCTAGTTTAAACCGTTCGTTTGCAGTAACCGTTTTCATTTTTAGGTTTCACTCTGTTTACTCCTATAGGGATACATGTATTTGGAACTCTAAATCAAACACGGTTTGTGCTAGCTCTTTGAAACTTGACACAATAAAGCAGTTTCAAGTTCTCTCTCTATGCTTTGTTTGCTGTTGATGTAGCCCTAAGCAGAGACTGGCGAAAATCCCTTTCATCGAAAGGGGTTGCCAAGCTTCCAAAAAACTACGAGTTGCCTGAAATCTCAGCAAACATTTTTTCACCCAATTTGATGATTCTTTCAGGTAATGATCAGTACACCAAAACCACTTGGCTAACCAAAATTCTTTCTTCTAGGTTAAACCGTGCTTTAGCAGTAACCGTTTTCATTTTCAGGTTTCACTCTGTTTTCTCCTACAGGGATACATGTATTTGGAACTCTAAATCAAACACGGTTCGTCCCAGCTCTTTGAAACTTGACACAATAAAGCAGTTTCAAGTTCTCTCTCTATTCTTTGTTTGCTGTTGATGTAGCCCTAAGCAGAGACTGGTAAAAATCACTTTCATGGAAAGGGGTTGCCAAGCTTCCAAAAAACTACGAGTTGCCTGAAAGTTCAGCAAACATTTTTTCACCCAATCTTGATGATTCTTTCAAGTAATGATCAGTACACCAAAACCACTTGGCTCACCAAATTTCGTTCTTCTAGGTTAAACCGTTCGTTTGCAGTAACCGTTTTCATTTTTAGGTTTCACTCTGTTTTCTCCTATAGGGATACATGTATTTGGAACTCTAAATCAAACACGGTTTGTGCTAGCTCTTTGAAACTTGACACAATAAAGCAGTTTCAAGTTATCTCTCTATGCTTTGTTTGCTGTTGATGTAGCCCTAAGCAGAGACTGGCAAAAATCACTTTCATGGAAAAGGCTTTCCAAGCATCCAAAAAACTTCGAGTTGCCTGAAATCTCAGCAAACATTTTTTCACCCAATCTTGATGATTCTTTCAGGTAATGATCAGGACTCCAAAACCACTTGGCTCACCAAATTTCGTTCTTCTAGGTTAAACCGTTCGTTTGCAGTAACCGTTTTCATTTTTAGGTTTCACTCTGTTTTCTCCTATAGGGATACATGTATTTGGAACTCTAAATCAAACACGGTTTGTGCTAGCTCTTTGAAACTTGACACAATAAAGCAGTTTCAAGTTCTCTCTCTATGGTTTGTTTGCTGTTGATGTAGACCTTAGCAGAGACTGGGGAAAATCACTTTCATGGAAAGTGGTTGCCAAGATTCCAAAAAACTACGAGTTGCCTGAAATCTCAGCAAACATTTTCTCACCCAATCTTGATGATTCTTTCAGGTAATGATCAGTACACCAAAACCACTTGGCTCAGCAAAATTCGTTCTTCTAGTTTAAACCGTTCGTTTGCAGTAACCGTTTTCATTTTTAGGTTTCACTCTGTTTTCTCCTATAGAGATACATGTATTTGGAACTCTAAATCAAACACGGTTAGTGCTAGCTCCTTGAAACTTGACACAATAAAGCAGTTTCAAGTTCTATCTCTATGCTTTGTTTGCTGTTGATGTAGCCCTAAGCAGAGACTGGCGAAAATCACTTTCATGAAAAGGGGTTGCCAAGCTTCCAAAAAACTACGAGTTGCCTGAAATCTCAGCAAACATTTTTTCACCCAATCTTGATGATTCTTTCAGGTAATGATCAGTACACCAAAACCACTTGGCTCACCAAATTTCGTTCTTCTAGGTTAAACCGTTCGGTTGCAGTAACCGTTTTCATTTTTAGGTTTCACTCTGATTTCTCCTATAGGGATACATGTATTTGGAACTCTAAATCAAACACGGTTTTTGCTAGCTCTTTGAAACTTGACAGAATAAAGCAGTTTAAAGTTCTATCTCTATGGTTTGTTAGCTGTTGATGTAGCCCTAAGGAGAGACTGGCGAAAATCCCTTTCATGGAAAGGGGTTGCCAAGCTTCCAAAAAACTACGAGTTGCCTGAAATCTCAGCAAACATTTTTTCACCCAATCTTGATGATTCTTTCAGGTAATGATCAGTACACCAAAACCACTTGGCTCACCAAATTTCGTTCTTCTACGTTAAACCGTTCGTTTGCAGTAACCGTTTTCATTTTTAGGTTTCACTCTGTTTACTCCTATAGGGATACATGTATTTGGAACTCTAAATCAAACACGGTTTGTGCTAGCTCTTTGAAACTTGACACAATAAAGCAGTTTCAAGTTCTCTCTCTATGCTTTGTTTGCTGTTGATGTAGCCCTAAGCAGAGACTGGCGAAAATCCCTTTCATCGAAAGGGGTTGCCAAGCTTCCAAAAAACTACGAGTTGCCTGAAATCTCAGCAAACATTTTTTCACCCAATTTGATGATTCTTTCAGGTAATGATTAGTACACCAAAACCACTTGGCTAACCAAAATTCTTTCTTCTAGGTTAAACCGTTCTTTAGCAGTAACCGTTTTCATTTTCAGGTTTCACTCTGTTTTCTCCTACAGGGATACATGTATTTGGAACTCTAAATCAAACACGGTTCGTCCTAGCTCTTTGAAACTTGACACAATAAAGCAGTTTCAAGTTCTCTCTCTATTCTTTGTTTGCTGTTGATGTAGCCCTAAGCAGAGACTGGTAAAAATCACTTTCATGGAAAGGGGTTGCCAAGCTTCCAAAAAACTACGAGTTGCCTGAAAGTTCAGCAAACATTTTTTGACCCAATCTTGATGATTCTTTCAGGTAATGATCAGTACACCAAAACCACTTGGCTCACCAAATTTCGTTCTTCTACGTTAAACCGTTCGTTTGCAGTAACCGTTTTCATTTTTAGGTTTCACTCTGTTTTCTCCTATAGGGATACATGTATTTGGAACTCTAAATCAAACACGGTTTGTGCTAGCTCTTTGAAACTTGACACAATAAAGCAGTTTCAAGTTCTATCTCTATGCTTTGTTTGCTGTTGATGTAGCCCTAAGCAGAGACTGGCGAAAATACCTTTCAGGGAAAGGGGTTGCCAAGCTTCCAAAAAACTACGAGTTACCTGAAATTTCAGCAAACATTTTTTCACCCAGTCTTGATGATTCTTTCAGGTAATGATCAGTACACGAAAACCACTTGGCTCACCAAATGTCGTTCTTCTAGCTTAAACCGTTCGTTTGCAGTAACCGTTTTCATTTTTAGGTTTCACTCTGTTTTCTCCTATAGGGATACATGTATTTGGAACTCTAAATCAAACACGGTTTGTGCTAGCTCTTTGAAACTTGACACAATAAAGCAGTTTCAAGTTCTATCTCTATGCTTTGTTTGCTGTTGATGTAGCCCTAAGCAGAGACTGGCGAAAATACCTTTCATGGAAAGGGGTTGCCAAGCTTCCAAAAAACTACGAGTTTCCAGAAAATCTCAGCAAACATTTTTTCACCCAATCTTGATGATTCTTTCAGGTAATGATCAGTACACCAAAACCACTTGGCTCACCAAATTTCGTTCTTTTAGTTTAAACCATTCGTTTGCAGTAAACGTTTTAATTTTTCGGTTTCACTCTGTTTTCTTCTACAGGGATACATGTATTTGGAACTCTAAATCAAACACGGTTAGTGCTAGCTCCTTGAAACTTGACCCAATAAAGCAGTTTCAAGTTCTATCTTTATGCTTTGTTTGCTGTTGATGTAGCCCTAAGCAGAGACTGGCGAAAATCACTTTCATGGAAAGGGGTTGCCAAGCTTCCAAAAACTACGAGTTGCCTGAAATCTCAGCAAACATTTTTTCACCCAATCATGATGATTCTTTCAGGTAATGATCAGTACACCAAAACCACTTGGCTCACCAAATTTCGTTCTTCTAGGTTAAACAATTCGTTTGCAGTAACCGTTTTCATTTTTTGGTTTCACTCTGTTTTTTCCTATAGGGATACATGTATTTGGAACTCTAAATCAAACATGGTTTGTGCTAGCTTTTTGAAACTTGACACAATAAAGCAGTTTCAAGTTCTCTCTCTATGCTTTGTTTGCTGTTGATGTAGCCCTAAGCAGAGACTGGCGAAAATCACTTTCATGGAAAGGGGTTGCCAAGCTTCCAAAAAACTACGAGTTGCCTGAAATCTCAGCAAACATTTTTTCACCCAATCTTGATGATTCTTTCAGGTATTGATCAGTACACCAAACCCACTTGGCTCACTAAATTTCGTTCTTCTAGGTTGAACCGTTCGTTTGCAGTAACTGTTTTCATTTTTAGGTTTCACTCTGTTTTCTCCTATAGGGATACATGTATTTGGAACTCTAAATCAAACACGGTTTGTGCTAGCTCTTTGAAACTTGACACAATAAAGCAGTTTCAAGTTCTATCTCTATGCTTTGTTTGCTGTTGATGTAGCCCTAAGCAGAGACTTGCGAAAATCTCTTTCATGGAAAGGGATTGCCAAGCTTCCAAAAAACTAAGAGTTGCCTGAAATCTCAGCAAACATTTTTTCACCCAATCTTGATGATTCTTTCAGGTAATGATCAGTACAACAAAACCACTTGGCTCACCAAATTTCGTTCTTCTAGGTTAAACCGTTCGTTTGCAGTAACCGTTTTCATTTTTAGGTTTCTCCCTTTTCTCCTATAGGTATATATGTATTTGGAACTCTAAATCAAACACGGTTTGTGCTAGCTCTTTGAAACTTGACACGATAAAGCAGTTTCAAGTTCTATCTCTATGCTTTGTTTGCTGTTGATGTAGCCCTAAGCAGAGACTGGCGAAAATACCTTTCATGGAAAGGGGTTGCCAAGCTTCCAAAAAACTACGAGTTTCCAGAAATCTCAGCAAACATTTTTTCACCCAATCTTGATGATTCTTTCAGGTAATGATCAGTACACCAAAACCACTTGGCTCACCAAATTTCGTTCTTTTAGTTTAAACCGTTCGTTTGCAGTAACCGTTTTCATTTTTAGGTTTCACTCTGTTTTCTTCTACAGGGATACATGTATTTGGAACTCTAAATCAAACACGGTTAGTGCTAGCTCCTTGAAACTTGACACAATAAAGCAGTTACAAGTTCTATCTTTATGCTTTGTTTGCTGTTGATGTAGCCCTAAGCAGAGACTGGCGAAAATCACTTTCATGGAAAGGGGTTGCCAAGCTTCCAAAAAACTACGAGTTGCCTGAAATCTCAGCAAACATTTTTTCACCCAATCATGATGATTCTTTCAGGTAATGATCAATACACCAAAACCACTTGGCTCACCAAATTTCGTTCTTCTAGGTTAAACAATTCGTTTGCAGTAACCGTTTTCATTTTTTGGTTTCACTCTGTTTTTTCCTATAGGGATACATGTATTTGGAACTCTAAATCAAACATGGTTTGTGCTAGCTTTTTGAAACTTGACACAATAAAGCAGTTTCAAGTTCTCTCTCTATGCTTTGTTTGCTGTTGATGTAGCCCTAAGCAGAGACTGGCGAAAATCACTTTCATGGAAAGGCGTTGCCAAGCTTCCAAAAAACTACGAGTTGCCTGAAATCTCAGCAAACATTTTTTCACCCAATCTTGATGATTCTTTCAGGTATTGATCAGTACACCAAACCCACTTGGCTCACCAAATTTCGTTCTTCTAGGTTGAACCGTTCGTTTGCAGTAACTGTTTTCATTTTTAGGTTTCACTCTGTTTTCTCCTATAGGGATACATGTATTTGGAACTCTAAATCAAACACGGTTTGTGCTAGCTCTTTGAAACTTGACACAATAAAGCAGTTTCAAGTTCTATCTCTATGCTTTGTTTGCTGTTGATGTAGCCCTAAGCAGAGACTTGTGAAAATCACTTTCATGGAAAGGGATTGCCAAGCTTCCAAAAAACTACGAGTTGCCTGAAATCTCAGCAAACATTTTTTCACCCAATCTTGATGATTCTTTCAGATAATGATCAGTACAACAAAACCACTTGGCTCACCAAATTTCGTTCTTCTAGGTTAAACCGTTCGTTTGCAGTAACCGTTTTCATTTTTAGGTCTCACTCTGTTTTCTCCTATTGGGGTACATGTATTTGGAACTCTAAATCAAACACGGTTTGTGCTAGCTCTTTGAAACTTGACACAATAAAGCAGTTTCAAGTTCTATCTCTATGCTTTGTTTGCTGTTGATGTAGCCCTAAGCAGAGACTGGCGAAAATCACTTTCATGGAAAGGGGTTGCCAAGCTTCCAAAAAACTACGTGTTGCCTCAAATCTCAGCAAACATTTTTTCACCCAATCTTGATGATTCTTTTAGGTAATGATCAATACACCAAAACCACTTGGCTCACCAAATTTCGTTCTTCTAGGTTAAACCGTTCGTTTGCAGTAACCGTTTTCATTTTTAGGTTTCTCCCTTTTCTCCTATAGGTATATATGTATTTGGAACTCTAAATCAAACACGGTTTGTGCTAGCTCTTTGAAACTTGACACAATAAAGCAGGTGCAAGTTCTATCTCTATGGTTTGTTTGCTGTTGATGTAGCACTAATCAGAGACTGGTGAAAATCACTTTCATGGAAAAAGGTTGTCAAGCTTCCAAAAAACTACGAGTTGCCTGAAATCTTAGCAAACATTTTTTTTCCCAATCTTGATGATTCTTTCAGGTAATGATCAGTACACCAAAACCACTTGGCTCACCAAATTTCATTCTTCTAGGTTAAACTGTTCGTTAGCAGTAACCGTTTTTCATATTCAGGTTTCACTCTGTTTTCTCCTATAGGGATACATGTATTTTGGAACTCTAAATCAAACACGGTTTTTGCTAGCTCTTTGAAACTTGACACAATAAAGCAGTTTCAAGTTCTCTTTCTATGCTTCGTTTGCTGTTGATTTAGCCCTAAGCAGAGACTGGCGAAAATCACTTTCATGGAAAGGGGTTGCCAAGCTTCCAAAAAACTACGAGTTGCCTGAAATCTCAGCAAACATTTTTTCACCCAATCTTGATGATTATTTCAGGTAATGATCAGTACACCAAAACCACTTGGCTCACCAAATTTCGTTCTTCTAGGTTAAACCGTTCGTTTGCAGTAACCGTTTTCATTTTTAGGTTTCACTCTGTTTTCTCCTATAGGGATACATGTATTTGGAACTCTAACTCAAACACGGTTTGTGCTAGCTCTTTGAAACTTGACACAATAAAGCAGTTTCAAGTTATCTCTCTATGCTTTGTTTGCTGTTGATGTAGCCCTAAGCAGAGACCGGCAAAAATCACTTTCATGGAAAAGGCTTTCCAAGCATCCAAAAAACTTCGAGTTGCCTGAAATCTCAGCAAACATTTTTCACCCAATCTTGATGATTCTTTCAGGTAATGATCAGGACTCCAAAACCACTTGGCTCACCAAATTTCGTTCTTCTAGGTTAAACCGTTCGTTTGCAGTAACCGTTTTCATTTTTAGGTTTCACTCTGTTTTCTCCTATAGGGATACATGTATTTGGAACTCTAAATCAAACACGGTTTGTGCTAGCTCTTTGAAACTTGACACAATAAAGCAGTTTCAAGTTCTCTCTCTATGGTTTGTTTGCTGTTGATGTAGACCTTAGCAGAGACTGGGGAAAATCACTTTCATGGAAAGGGGTTGCCAAGCTTCCAAAAAACTACGAGTTGCCTGAAATCTCAGCAAACATTTTCTCACCCAATCTTGATGATTCTTTCAGGTAATGATCAGTACACCAAAACCACTTGGCTCAGCAAAATTCGTTCTTCTATGTTAAACCGTTCGTTGGCCGTAACAGTTTTCATTTTTCAGGTTTCACTCTGTTTTCTCCTATAGGGATACATGTGTTTGGAACTCTAAATCAAACACGGTTTTTGCTAGCTCTTCGAAACTTGACACAATAAAGCAGCTTCAAGTTCTATCTCTATGCTTTGTTTGCTGTTGATGTAGACCTAAGCAGAGACTGGCGAAAATCACTTTCATGGCAAGGGTTGCCAAGCTTCGAAAAAAACTACGAGTTGCCTGAAATCTCAGCAAACATTTTTTCACCCAATCTAGATTATTCTTTCAGGTAATGATCAGTGCACCAAAACCACTTGGCTCATCAAATTTCGTTCTTCTAGGTTAGACCGTTCGTTTGCAGTAACCGTTTTCATTTTTAGGTTTCACTCTGTTTTCTCCTATAGGGATACATGTATTTGGAACTCTAAATCAAAAACGGTTTGTGCTAGCTCATTGAAACTTGACACAATAAAGCAGTTGCAAGTTCTATCTCTATGCTTTGTTTGCTGTTGATGTAGCCCTAAGCAGAGAATGGCGAAAATCACTTTCATGGAAAGGGGTTGCAAAGCTTCCAAAAAACTACGAGTTGCCTGAAATCTCAGCAAACATTTTTTCACCCAATCTTGATGATTCCTTCACGTAATGATCAGTACACCAAAACCACTTGGCTCACCAAATTTCGTTCTTCTAGGTTAAACCGTTCGTTTGCAGTAACCGTTTTCATTTTTAGGTTTCACTCTGTTTTCTCCTATAGGGATACATGTATTTGGAACTCTAAATCAAACACGGTTTGTGCTAGCTCTTTGAAACTTGACACAATAAAGCAGTTTCAAGTTCTATCTCTATGCTTTGTTTGCTGTTGATGTAGCCCTAAGCAGAGACGGGCGAAAATACCTTTCAGGGAAAAGGGGTTGCCAAGCTTCCAAAAAACTACGAGTTTCCAGGAATCTCAGCAAACATTTTTTCACCCAATCTTGATGATTCTTTTAGGTAATGATCAGTACACCAAAACCGCTTGGCTCACCAAATTTCGTTCTTCTAGTTTAAACCGTTCGTTTGCAGTAACCGTTTTCATTTTTAGGTTTCACTCTGTTTTCTCCTATAGAGATACATGTATTTGGAACTCTAAATCAAACACGGTTAGTGCTAGCTCCTTGAAACTTGACACAATAAAGCAGTTTCAAGTTCTATCTCTATGCTTTGCTTGCTGTTGATGTAGCCCTAAGCAGAGACTGGCGAAAATCACTTTCATGAAAAGGGGTTGCCAAGCTTCCAAAAAACTACGAGTTGCCTGAAATCTCAGCAAACATTTTTTTCACCCAATCTTGATGATTCTTTCAGGTAATGATCAATACACCAAAACCACTTGGCTCACCAAATTTCGTTCTTCTACATAAACCGTTCGTTTGCAGTAACCGTTTTCATTTTTAGGTTTCACTCTGTTTACTCCTATAGGGATACATGTATTTGGAACTCTAAATCAAACACGGTTTGTGCTAGCTCTTTGAAACTTGACACAATAAAGCAGTTTCAAGTTCTCTCTCTATGCTTTGTTTGCTGTTGATGTAGCCCTATGCAGAGACTGGCGAAAATCCCTTTCATCGAAAGGGGTTGCCAAGCTTCCAAAAAACTACGAGTTGCCTGAAATCTCAGCAAACATTTTTTCACCCAATTTGATGATTCTTTCAGGTAATGATCAGTACACCAAAACCACTTGGCTAACCAAAATTCTTTCTTCTAGGTTAAACCGTTCTTTAGCAGAAACCGTTTTCATTTTCAGGTTTCACTCTGTTTTCTCCTACAGGGATACATGTATTTGGAACTCTAAATCAAACACGTTCGTCCTAGCTCTTTGAAACTTGACACAATAAAGCAGTTTCAAGTTCTCTCTCTATTCTTTGTTTGCTGTTGATGTAGCCCTAAGCAGAGACTGGTAAAAATCACTTTCATGGAAAGGGGTTGCCAAGCTTCCAAAAAACTACGAGTTGCCTGAAAGTTCAGCAAACATTTTTTCACCCAATCTTGATGATTCTTTCAGGTAATGATCAGTACAACAAAACCACTTGGCTCACCAAATTTCGTTCTTCTAGGTTAAACAATTCGTTTGCAGTAACCGTTTTCATTTTTAGGTTTCACTCTGTTTTCTCCTATAGGGATACATGTATTTGGAACTCTAAATCAAACAAGGTTTGTGCTAGCTCTTTGAAACTTAACACAATAAAGCAGTTTCAAGTTATCTCTCTATGCTTTGTTTGCTGTTGATGTAGCCCTAAGCAGAGACTGGCAAAAATCACTTTCATGGAAAAGGCTTTCCAAGCATCCAAAAAACTTCGAGTTGCCTGAAATCTCAGCAAACATTTTTTCACCCAATCTTGATGATTCTTTCAGGTAATGATCAGGACTCCAAAACCACTTGGCTCACCAAATTTCGTTTCTTCTAGGTTAAACCGTTCGTTTGCAGTAACCGTTTTCATTTTTAGGTTTCACTCTGTTTTCTCCCATAGGGATACATGTATTTGGAACTCTAAATCAAACACGGTTTGTGCTAGCTCTTTGAAACTTGACACAATAAAGCAGTTTCAAGTTCTCTCTCTATGGTTTGTTTGCTGTTGATGTAGACCTTAGCAGAGACTGGGGAAAATCACTTTCATGGAAAGGGGTTGCCAAGCTTCCAAAAAACTACGAGTTGCCTGAAATCTCAGCAAACATTTTCTCACCCAATCTTGATGATTCTTTCAGGTAATGATCAGTACACCAAAACCACTTGGCTCAGCAAAATTCGTTCTTCTATGTTAAACCGTTCGTTGGCCATAACAGTTTTCATTTTTCAGGTTTCACTCTGTTTTGTCCTATAGGGATACATGTGTTTGGAACTCTAAATCAAACACGGTTTTTGCTAGCTCTTCGAAACTTGACACAATAAAGCAGCTTCAAGTTCTATCTCTATGCTTTGTTTGCTGTTGATGTAGACCTAAGCAGAGACTGGCGAAAATCACTTTCATGGCAAGGGGTTGCCAAGCTTCGAAAAAACTACGAGTTGCCTGAAATCTCAGCAAACATTTTTTCACCCAATCTAGATTATTCTTTCAGGTAATGATCAGTGCACCAAAACCACTTGGCTCATCAAATTTCGTTCTTCTAGGTTAGACCGTTCGTTTGCAGTAACCGTTTTCATTTTTAGGTTTCACTCTGTTTTCTCCTATAGGGATACATGTATTTGGAACTCTAAATCAAAAACGGTTTGTGCTAGCAAATTGAAACTTGACACAATAAAGCAGTTGCAAGTTCTATCTCTATGCTTTGTTTGCTGTTGATGTAGCCCTAAGCAGAGAATGGCGAAAATCACTTTCATGGAAAGGGGTTGCAAAGCTTCCAAAAAACTACGAGTTGCCTGAAATCTCAGCAAACATTTTTTCACCCAATCTTGATGATTCCTTCACGTAATGATCAGTACACCAAAACCACTTGGCTCACCAAATTTCGTTCTTCTAGGTTAAACCGTTCGTTTGCAGTAACCGTTTTCATTTTTAGGTTTCACTCTGTTTTCTCCTATAGGGATACATGTATTTGGAACTCTAAATCAAACACGGTTTGTGCTAGCTCTTTGAAACTTGACACAATAAAGCAGTTTCAAGTTCTATCTCTATGCTTTGTTTGCTGTTGATGTAGCCCTAAGCAGAGACGGGCGAAAATACCTTTCAGGGAAAGGGGTTGCCAAGCTTCCAAAAAACTACGAGTTTCCAGGAATCTCAGCAAACATTTTTTCACCCAATCTTGATGATTCTTTTAGGTAATGATCAGTACACCAAAACCGCTTGGCTCACCAAATTTCGTTCTTCTAGTTTAAACCGTTCGTTTGCAGTAACCGTTTTCATTTTTAGGTTTCACTCTGTTTTCTCCTATAGAGATACATGTATTTGGAACTCTAAATCAAACACGGTTAGTGCTAGCTCCTTGAAACTTGACACAATAAAGCAGTTTCAAGTTCTATCTCTATGCTTTGCTTGCTGTTGATGTAGCCCTAAGCAGAGACTGGCGAAAATCACTTTCATGAAAAGGGGTTGCCAAGCTTCCAAAAAACTACGAGTTGCATGAAATCTCAGCAAACATTTTTTCACCCAATCTTGATGATTCTTTCAGGTAATGATCAATACACCAAAACCACTTGGCTCACCAAATTTCGTTCTTCTAGGTTAAACCGTTCGGTTGCAGTAACCGTTTTCATTTTTAGGTTTCACTCTGATTTCTCCTATAGGGATACATGTATTTGGAACTCTAAATCAAACACGGTTTGTGCTAGCTCTTTGAAACTTGACACAATAAAGCAGTTTAAAGTTCTATCTCTATGGTTTGTTAGCTGTTGATGTAGCCCTAAGAAGAGACTGGCGAAAATCCCTTTCATGGAAAGGGGTTGCCAAGCTTCCAAAAAACTACGAGTTGCCTGAAATCTCAGCAAACATTTTTTCACCCAATCTTGATGATTCTTTCAGGTAATGATCAGTACACCAAAACCACTTGGCTCACCAAATTTCGTTCTTCTACATAAACCGTTCGTTTGCAGTAACCGTTTTCATTTTTAGGTTTCACTCTGTTTACTCCTATAGGGATACATGTATTTGGAACTCTAAATCAAACACGGTTTGTGCTAGCTCTTTGAAACTTGACACAATAAAGCAGTTTCAAGTTCTCTCTCTATGCTTTGTTTGCTGTTGATGTAGCCCTAAGCAGAGACTGGCGAAAATCCCTTTCATCGAAAGGGGTTGCCAAGCTTCCAAAAAACTACGAGTTGCCTGAAATCTCAGCAAACATTTTTTCACCCAATTTGATGATTCTTTCAGGTAATGATCAGTACACCAAAACCACTTGGCTAACCAAAATTCTTTCTTCTAGGTTAAACCGTTCTTTAGCAGAAACCGTTTTCATTTTCAGGTTTCACTCTGTTTTCTCCTACAGGGATACATGTATTTGGAACTCTAAATCAAACACGGTTCGTCCTAGCTCTTTGAAACTTGACACAATAAAGCAGTTTCAAGTTCTCTCTCTATTCTTTGTTTGCTGTTGATGTAGCCCTAAGCAGAGACTGGTAAAAATCACTTTCATGGAAAGGGGTTGCCAAGCTTCCAAAAAACTACGAGTTGCCTGAAAGTTCAGCAAACATTTTTTCACCCAATCTTGATGATTCTTTCAGGTAATGATCAGTACAACAAAACCACTTGGCTCACCAAATTTCGTTCTTCTAGGTTAAACAATTCGTTTGCAGTAACCGTTTTCATTTTTAGGTTTCACTCTGTTTTCTCCTATAGGGATACATGTATTTGGAACTCTAAATCAAACAAGGTTTGTGCTAGCTCTTTGAAACTTAACACAATAAAGCAGTTTCAAGTTATCTCTCTATGCTTTGTTTGCTGTTGATGTAGCCCTAAGCAGAGACTGGCAAAAATCACTTTCATGGAAAAGGCTTTCCAAGCATCCAAAAAACTTCGAGTTGCCTGAAATCTCAGCAAACATTTTTTCACCCAATCTTGATGATTCTTTCAGGTAATGATCAGGACTCCAAAACCACTTGGCTCACCAAATTTCGTTCTTCTAGGTTAAACCGTTCGTTTGCAGTAACCGTTTTCATTTTTAGGTTTCACTCTGTTTTCTCCCATAGGGATACATGTATTTGGAACTCTAAATCAAACACGGTTTGTGCTAGCTCTTTGAAACTTGACACAATAAAGCAGTTTCAAGTTCTCTCTCTATGGTTTGTTTGCTGTTGATGTAGACCTTAGCAGAGACTGGGGAAAATCACTTTCATGGAAAGGGGTTGCCAAGATTCCAAAAAACTACGAGTTGCCTGAAATCTCAGCAAACATTTTCTCACCCAATCTTGATGATTCTTTCAGGTAATGATCAGTACACCAAAACCACTTGGCTCAGCAAAATTCGTTCTTCTATGTTAAACCGTTCGTTGGCCATAACAGTTTTCATTTTTCAGGTTTCACTCTGTTTTCTCCTATAGGGATACATGTGTTTGGAACTCTAAATCAAACACGGTTTTTGCTAGCTCTTCGAAACTTGACACAATAAAGCAGCTTCAAGTTCTATCTCTATGCTTTGTTTGCTGTTGATGTAGCCCTAAGCAGAGACTGGCGAAAATCACTTTCATGGCAAGGGGTTGCCAAGCTTCGAAAAAAGTACGAGTTGCCTGAAATCTCAGCAAACATTTTTTCACCCAATCTAGATGATTCTTTCAGGTAATGATCAGTGCACCAAAACCACTTGGCTCATCAAATTTCGTTCTTCTAGGTTAGACCGTTCGTTTGCAGTAACCGTTTTCATTTTTAGGTTTCACTCTGTTTTCTCCTATAGGGATACATGTATTTGGAACTCTAAATCAAAAACGGTTTGTGCTTGCTCATTGAAACTTGACACAATAAAGCAGTTGCAAGTTCTATCTCTATGCTTTGTTTGCTGTTGATGTAGCCCTAAGCAGAGAATGGCGAAAATCACTTTCATGGAAAGGGGTTGCCAAGCTTCCAAAAAAACTACGAGTTGCCTGAAATCTCAGCAAACATTTTTTCACCCAATCTTGATGATTCTTTCAGGTAATGATCAGTACACCAAAACCACTTGGCTCACCAAATTTCGTTCTTCTAGGTTAAACCGTTCGTTTGCAGTAACCGTTTTCATTTTTAGGTTTCACTCTGTTTTCTCCTATAGGGATACATGTATTTGGAACTCTAAATCAAACACGGTTTGTGCTAGCTCTTTGAAACTTGACACAATAAAGCAGTTTCAAGTTCTATCTCTATGCTTTGTTTGCTGTTGATGTAGCCCTAAGCAGAGACTGGCGAAAATACCTTTCAGGGAAAGGAGTTGCCAAGCTTCCAAAAAACTACGAGTTTCCAGGAATCTCAGCAAACATTTTTTCACCCAATCTTGATGATTCTTTCAGGTAATGATCAGTACACCAAAACCACTTGGCTCACCAAATTTCGTTCTTCTAGTTTAAACCGTTCGTTTGCAGTAACCGTTTTCATTTTTAGGTTTCACTCTGTTTTCTCCTATAGAGATACATGTATTTGGAACTCTAAATCAACACGGTTAGTGCTAGCTCCTTGAAACTTGACACAATAAAGCAGTTTCAAGTTCTATCTCTATGCTTTGTTTGCTGTTGATGTAGCCCTAAGCAGAGACTGGCGAAAATCACTTTCATGAAAAGGGGTTGCCAAGCTTCCAAAAAACTACGAGTTGCCTGAAATCTCAGCAAACATTTTTTCACCCAATCTTGAGGATTCTTTCAGGTAATGATCAGTACACCAAAACCACTTGGCTCACCAAATTTCGTTCTTCTAGGTTAAACCGTTCGGTTGCAGTAACCGTTTTCATTTTTAGGTTTCACTCTGATTTCTCCTATAGGGATACATGTATTTGGAACTCTAAATCAAACACGGTTTGTGCTAGCTCTTTGAAACTTGACAGAATAAAGCAGTTTAAAGTTCTATCTCTATGGTTTGTTAGCTGTTGATGTAGCCCTAAGGAGAGACTGGCGAAAATCCCTTTCATGGAAAGGGGTTGCCAAGCTTCCAAAAAACTACGAGTTGCCTGAAATCTCAGCAAACATTTTTTTCACCCAATCTTGATGATTCTTTCAGGTAATGATCAGTACACCAAAACCACTTGGCTCACCAAATTTCGTTCTCTACGTTAAAACCGTTCGTTTGCAGTAACCGTTTTTCATTTTTAGGTTTCACTCTGTTTACTCCTATAGGGATACATGTATTTGGAACTCTAAATCAAACACGGTTTGTGCTAGCTCTTTGAAACTTGACACAATAAAGCAGTTTCAAGTTCTCTCTCTATGCTTTGTTTGCTGTTGATGTAGCCCTAAGCAGAGACTGGCGAAAATCCCTTTCATCGAAAGGGGTTGCCAAGCTTCCAAAAAACTACGAGTTGCCTGAAATCTCAGCAAACATTTTTTCACCCAATTTGATGATTCTTTCAGGTAATGATTAGTACACCAAAACCACTTGGCTAACCAAAATTCTTTCTTCTAGGTTAAACCGTTCTTTAGCAGTAACCGTTTTCATTTTCAGGTTTCACTCTGTTTTCACCTACAGGGATACATGTATTTGGAACTCTAAATCAAACACGGTTCGTCCTAGCTCTTTGAAACTTGACACAATAAAGCAGTTTCAAGTTCTCTCTCTATTCTTTGTTTGCTGTTGATGTAGCCCTAAGCAGAGACTGGTAAAAATCACTTTCATGGAAAGGGGTTGCCAAGCTTCCAAAAAACTACGAGTTGCCTGAAAGTTCAGCAAACATTTTTTCACCCAATCTTGAAGATTCTTTCAGGTAATGATCAGTACAACAAAACCACTTGGCTCAGCAAATTTCGTTCTTCTAGGTTAAACCGTTCGTTTGCAGTAAACCGTTTTCATTTTTAGGTTTCACTCTGTTTTCTCCTATAGGGATACATGTATTTGGAACTCTAAATCAAACACGGTTTGTGCTAGCTCTTTGAAACTTGACACAATGAAGTAGTTTCAAGTTCTATCTCTATGCTTTGTTTGCTGTTGATGTAGCCTTCAGCAGAGACTGGCGAAATCACTTTCATGAAAAGGGGTTGCCAAGCTTCCAAAAACTACGAGTTGCCTGAAATCTCAGCAAACATTTTTTCACCCAATCTTGATGATTCTTTCAGGTAATGATCAGTACACCAAAACCACTTGGCTCACCAAATTTCGTTCTTCTAAGTTAAACCGTTCGGTTGCAGTAACCGTTTTCATTTTTAGGTTTCACTCTGATTTCTCCTATAGCGATACATGTATTTGGAACTCTAAATCAAACACGGTTTGTGCTAGCTCTTTGAAACTTGACAGAATAAAGCAGTTTAAAGTTCTATCTCTATGGTTTGTTAGCTGTTGATGTAGGCCTAAGAAGAGACTGGCGAAAATCCCTTTCATAAAAAGGGGTTGCCAAGCTTCCAAAAAACTACGAGTTGCCTGAAACTCAGCAAACATTTTTCACCCAATCTTGATGATTCTTTCAGGTAATGATCAGTACACCAAAACCACTTGGCTCACCAAATTTCGTTCTTCTACGTTAAACCGTTCGTTAGCAGTAACCGTTTTTCATTTTCAGGTTTCACTCTGTTTTCTCCTACAGGGATACATGTATTTGGAACTCTAAATCAAACACGGTTCGTGCTAGCTCTTTGAAACTTGACACAATAAAGCAGTTTCAAGTTCTCTCTCTATTCTTTGTTTGCTGTTGATGTAGCCCTAAGCAGAGACTGGTAAAAATCACTTTCATGGAAAGGGTTGCCAAGCTTCCAAAAAACTACGAGTTTCCTGAAAGTTCAGCAAACATTTTTTCACCCAATCTTGATGATTCTTTCAGGTAATGATCAGTACACCAAAACCACTTGGCTCACCAAATTTCGTTCTTCTACGTTAAACCGTTCGTTTGCAGTAACCGTTTTAATTTTTAGGTTTCACTCTGTTTTCTCCTATAGGGATACATGTATTTGGAACTCTAAATCAAACACGGTTTGTGCTAGCTCTTTGAAACTTGACACAATAAAGCAGTTTCAAGTTCTATCTCTATGCTTTGTTTGCTGTTGATGTAGCCCTAAGCAGAGACTGGCGAAAATACCTTTCAGGGAAAGGGGTTGCCAAGCTTCCAAAAAACTACGAGTTACCTGAAATTTCAGCAAACATTTTTTCACCCAATCTTGATGATTCTTTCAGGTAATGATCAGTACACGAAAACCACTTGGCTCACCAAATGTCGTTCTTCTAGCTTAAACCGTTCGTTTGCAGTAACCGTTTTCATTTTTAGGTTTCACTCTGTTTTCTCCTATAGGGATACATGTATTTGGAACTCTAAATCAAACACGGTTTGTGCTAGCTCTTTGAAACTTGACACAATAAAGCAGTTTCAAGTTCTCTCTCTATGGTTTGTTTGCTGTTGATGTAGACCTTAGCAGAGACTGGGGAAAATCACTTTCATGGAAAGGGGTTGCCAAGCTTCCAAAAAACTACGAGTTGCCTGAAATCTCAGCAAACATTTTCTCACCCAATCTTGATGATTCTTTCAGGTAATGATCAGTACACCAAAACCACTTGGCTCAGCAAAATTCGTTCTTCTATGTTAAACCGTTCGTTGGCCGTAACAGTTTTCATTTTCAGGTTTCACTCTGTTTTCTCCTATAGGGATACATGTGTTTGGAACTCTAAATCAAACATGGTTTTTGCTAGCTCTTCGAAACTTGACACAATAAAGCAGCTTCAAGTTCTATCTCTATGCTTTGTTTGCTGTTGATGTAGCCCTAAGCAGAGACTGGTGAAAATCTCTTTCATGGCAAGGAGTTGTCAAGCTTCGAAAAAACTACGAGTTGCCTGAAATCTCAGCAAACATTTTTTCAACCAATCTAGATGATTCTTTCAGGTAATGATCAGTGCACCAAAACCACTTGGCTCATCAAATTTCGTTCTTCTAGGTTAGACCGTTCGTTTGCAGTAACCGTTTTCATTTTTAGGTTTCACTCTGTTTTCTCCTATAGGGATACATGTATTTGGAACTCTAAATCAAAAACGGTTTGTGCTAGCTCATTGAAACTTGACACAATAAAGCAGTTGCAAGTTCTATCTCTATGCTTTGTTTGCTGTTGATGTAGCCCTAAGCAGAGAATGGCGAAAATCACTTTCATGGAAAGGGGTTGCCAAGCTTCCAAAAAACTACGAGTTGCATGAAATCTCAGCAAACATTTTTTCACCCAATCTTGATGATTCTTTCAAGTAATGATCAGTACACCAAAACCACTTGGGTCACCAAATTTCGTTCTTCTAGGTTAAACCGTTCGTTTGCAGTAACCGTTTTCATTTTTAGGTTTCACTCTGTTTTCTCCTATAGGGATACATGTATTTGGAACTCTAAATCAAACACGGTTTGTGCTAGCTCTTTGAAACTTGACACAATAAAGCAGTTTCAAGTTCTATCTCTATGCTTTGTTTGCTGTTGATGTAGCCCTAAGCAGAGACTGGAGAAAATACCTTTCAGGGAAAGGGGTTGCCAAGCTTCCAAAAAAACTACGAGTTGCCTGAAATCTCAGCAAACATTTTTTCACCCAATCTTGATGATTCTTTAAGGTAATGATCAGTACACCACAACCACTTGGCTCACCAAATTTCGTTCTTCTAGTTTAAACCGTTCGTTTGCAGTAACCCTTTTCATTTTTAGGTTTCACTCTGTTTTCTCCTATAGGGATACATGTATTTGGAAACTCTAAATCAAACACGGTTAGTGCTAGCTCCTTGAAACTTGACACAATAAAGCAGTTTCAAGTTCTATCTCTATGCTTTGGTTGATGTAGCCCTAAGCAGAGACTGGCGAAAATCACTTTCATGAAAAGGGGTTGCCAAGCTTCCAAAAAACTACGAGTTGCCTGAAATCTCAGCAAACATTTTTTCACCCAATCTTGATGATTCTTTCAGGTAATGATCAGTACACCAAAACCACTTGGCTCACAAATTTCGTTCTTCTAGGTTAAACCGTTCGGTTGCAGTAACCGTTTTCATTTTTAGGTTTCACTCTGATTTCTCCTATAGCGATACATGTATTTGGACTCTAAATCAAACACGGTTTGTGCTAGCTCTTTGAAACTTGACAGAATAAAGCAGAATAAAGTTCTATCTCTATGGTTTGTTAGCTGTTGATGTAGGCCTAAGAAGAGACTGGCGAAAATCCCTTTCATAAAAAGGGGTTGCCAAGCTTACAAAAAACTACGAGTTGCTGAAACTCAGCAAACATTTTTTCACCCAATCTTGATGATTCTTTCAGGTAATGATCAGTACACCAAAACCAACTTGGCTCACCAAATTTCGTTCTTCTACGTTAAACCGTTCGTTTGCAGTAACCGTTTTCATTTTTAGGTTTCACTCTGTTTACTCCTATAGGGATACATGTATTCGGAACTCTAAATCAAACACGGTTTGTGCTAGCTCTTTGAAACTTGACAGAATAAAGCAGTTTAAAGTTCTATCTCTATGCTTTGTTTGCTGTTGATGTAGCCTAAGCAGAGACTGGCGAAAATCCCGTTCATCGAAAGGGTTGCCAAGCTTCCAAAAAACTACGAGTTGCCTGAAATCTCAGCAAACATTTTTTCACCCAATTTGATGATTCTTTCAGGTAGTGATCAGTACACCAAAACCACTTGGCTAACCAAACTTCTTTCTTCTAGGTTAAACCGTTCGTTAGCAGTAACCGTTTTCATTTTCAGGTTTCACTCTGTTTTCTCCTACAGGGATACATGTATTTGGAACTCTAAATCAAACACGGTTCGTGCTAGCTCTTTGAAACTTGACACAATAAAGCAGTTTCAAGTTCTCTCTCTATTCTTTGTTTGCTGTTGATGTAGCCCTAAGCAGAGACTGGTAAAAATCACTTTCATGGAAAGGGGTTGCCAAGCTTCCAAAAAACTACGAGTTTCCTGAAAGTTCAGCAAACATTTTTTCACCCAATCTTGATGATTCTTTCAGGTAATGATCAGTACACCAAAACCACTTGGCTCACAAATTTCGTTCTTCTACGTTAAACCGTTCGTTTGCAGTAACCGTTTTCATTTTTAGGGTTTCACTCTGTTTTCTCCTATAGGGATACATGTATTTGGAACTCTAAATCAAACACGGTTTGTGCTAGCTCTTTGAAACTTGACACAATAAAGCAGTTTCAAGTTCTATCTCTATGCTTTGTTTGCTGTTGATGTAGCCCTAAGCAGAGACTGGCGAAAATACCTTTCAGGGAAAGGGTTGCCAAGCTTCCAAAAAACTACGAGTTACCTGAAATTTCAGCAAACATTTTTTCACCCAATCTTGATGATTCTTTCAGGTAATGATCAGTACACGAAAACCACTTGGCTCACCAAATGTCGTTCTTCTAGCTTAAACCGTTCGTTTGCAGTAACCGTTTTCATTTTTAGGTTTCACTCTGTTTTCTCCTATAGGGATACATGTATTTGGAACTCTAAATCAAACACGGTTTGTGCTAGCTCTTTGAAACTTGACACAATAAAGCAGTTTCAAGTTCTCTCTCTATGGTTTGTTTGCTGTTGATGTAGACCTTAGCAGAGACTGGGGAAAATCACTTTCATGGAAAGGGGTTGCCAAGCTTCCAAAAAACCACGAGTTGCCTGAAATCTCAGCAAACATTTTCTCACCCAATCTTGATGATTCTTTCAGGTAATGATCAGTACACCAAAACCACTTGGCTCAGCAAAATTCGTTCTTCTATGTTAAACCGTTCGTTGGCCGTAACAGTTTTCATTTTCAGGTTTCACTCTGTTTTCTCCTATAGGGATACATGTGTTTGGAACTCTAAATCAAACATGGTTTTTGCTAGCTCTTCGAAACTTGACACAATAAAGCAGCTTCAAGTTCTATCT